>NC_041392.1:112767578-112815766 GCF_002162155.2 Triticum dicoccoides | reverse complement strand
TGTTACAGTATTGTAGTGATTATTACTAATTAGTTTTGACTTCAATCCACATTTTGGAAGCCTTGTTGCATTTGCAGGACATGCTTTATGCTTACCAGGACTGGACTTTTGTACCAGACGGCCTGATATTTGTTCAAGACCACCTCTGTAGTTTCGTACTCCCTCCGTCCGGAAATACTTGTCATCAAGATGAATAAAAGGGGATGTATCTAGATGTATTTTAGTTCTAGATACACCCATTTTTATCCATTTTGATGACAAGTATTTCCGGACGGAGGGGTTATCATTAGAGGAACAGAAGGAACTGTTCAGTTTTTTTAGATCTCTGAAAGGTTGATAGAATCTGTTTAATAGCCTGCAGCTACATAGCTTTAAAACCAACGTGGATATCATGATAGCTCTTTAAATATCAGCCAGCTAGATAGCCGCAGTACTTGGGTTTATGAGCAAATTGCCAATACGTGGGTACGGATAATCACATGACACATCACATCGAGTTGTTGTCATGGGCTTGGCTTGCTTCATGCCCTTGGCTCAACTGTTATGCTTGGCTGAGACGCACTGGTTGCTGTCCTGCCTCCATTGTCATTGGTCTTGGCCTGCTCTGTGCCCTTGTCTCCACTGTCGTGCTTGGCTGAGCTGTGCACCGGTCGGTGTCATGCCTCTGTTGTCATGCTCAGGCTTCACCATGCCCTGTACTCTCCCATTATGTAGATCATGCTTTTGTTGTGACATGCGTCATGAAAGATTTGTGAGGAAGTTGGGTAAGTTAATTCGTTAGTACTCCCTCCGTTCCTAAATATAGATCTTTCTAGTGATTTCAACAGGTGACTACATACGGAGTAAAATGAGTGAATCTATAACCTAAAATATGTCTATATACATCCGTATGTGGTAATCTATTTGAAATCTCTAAAAAGACTTATATTTAGGAACGGAGGGAGTAGATTAGTTGTGTTTTAAGTTGATTTGTTTGTTTGTTGGGAGGTGTTTTTTCCTGCTTGTGTTTATTAAAGAAGTTTATTCATTGATGTGGAACAGGGGTGGGAGGGGTGAATGAATTGCTGCCACCAACTTCTTTTGTAGAAATATAAAGATAAACCAAAGTACTTTCTATTATTACTACTTGCTTAGCTCCTAGCTTTTGATGCCTTCATCTAATACCATGGCTCTTTAAAAAATTTCAGGCATCATTTCTTGCAGTGCCCTACAACCTCGTTAGGCAAGAATTTTGAAAAGCTTGTCCAGTGTGATCAGAGGCTACATCAGTTGAGTCAACAAACGGACGTCATCTTGGACTCTTCAGTTTTTGAACCCAGATGTTCTATATTTGAGGATCCGGTGGAATCGAAGTGCCATGACTTTGCTAATTTAAAAGACGAACGTGAAGATCTGCCTGGGTTTTCAGGGTCTGTGTCACCATGTGCTGGTTCATCTATGTCTACCAGGAATGATACAAACGATTGTTTTGGGAAGCAACCAGAATTTGTCGCGCAGCCAATGCACCCAGGTACGTGAAAGCCAATGACCTCCCTCCTGCTCCTGCACCGCGTGGTGTTACATTGATGTACTGCTTGCAGAACAGAAGCATCAATAACTTGAATATATGTGGGCAATCATGTGCATAGTCTTAAAATTCCTCATGATTAGCACATGCTTTAGTTATTATTGATTAATGCATCTCAACCTCTTCCCGATTTGGTTGCAATATATAATAAGGGAGATACGCCAACTTGTACACATTTGCAACTTTCTATTGTTGCTCACTGGATCACTTGGCAGATACAAGGGCTTCACATGAAACATCCACCTGAATCTTTCTAATCCTTTTTGTGTTCAATTTTACCAGGGGCTAGTGCTGTAAATGCACAACCAGTCAGCAGAAACGTAAATGGTGTAGCTCAAGAATTCAATATCCCGAACTGGTGGAGTCAGCTGAAAGTGCCTGGGCTTAGACCATCAATGTCAGTCGATGATCTGGTCAGCCACCTAGGAAATTGCATCAGCGAGCAGATCACCTCAGGCAATCCTTCGATGGCCAACAATGAGGTGCCTACAAAAGAATCGCTGGAGGAGATTGCGCAGTACCTTCTTGGTGATGCGCAGGGCCCACAGGCGCCGGCCTCTGATGAGCGACTGATGGCACGGGTGGACTCACTTTGCTGCCTGCTTCAGAAAGACACAGCGCCGACAGCCCAGCCAAAGCCCGAGCCAAACGACAGCGGTAGCATCGGCGGGGTGGACTCCGAAGGATCAGACGATGAATTCAGCTCAGCATCAACGAGGAAAACTGCAGATGCTAACCAGCCGCCACCAGCTATGTCCCGAAAGGACTCGTTCGGAGACCTGCTCATGAACCTCCCCCGCATCGCCTCGATACCGCAGTTCCTGTTCAAGATACCAGAGGATTCCGAGAACTGAAGCTGATTCCGAGAACTGAAGCTGCACCCCAGATGAACCAAGTCAGTCGCTGTAAAAATTGTACCTGAGCAATAAGTAAGCCCCCCTCGCTTGTTCCGATTCAGCAAGCCGATTCCCCGCCCTGTAAATGTGACCCATTTAGGTTCCTTCTTCAGCCGTGTGATGATTCGGATGGGTAGTCGAAGATTGTTCCTTGGTTCTTTTTAACTCGAGACTTGTGATTTCGTTGTGCAAGATCAAGTGCCAAATTGTTTATAATAACGTTGTCAAAAGTGTCTGTGATGCAACCGTATTGGTTTCCAGTAATGATATCAGATCGAAGTTTGTTTTGTCGGGGTCGTTGCGAACTTGTGGCTTCTGGTCTGCTGAGTCAGACTAGGCCACCTCACCTTCTCAGCGGTCGAACTGCTTTATCTTTCCCTCGATGAACTTACTGATGTCCTCCGACAACTCATCAAAGTTATATCGTTTTAGGTGTAGCAATATGGGTCATCTGGGATTATTTCCATCTACAAACAATACAAATTTCAGTTAAGAAAAACACACGTGCTTAGGTCATCTGATTACATGATCACCGAGGGCAAGTTGGTGCACAGTGCACCGATGGCCCAGGAGCTGTTGGATTGAAAAGAGAGGGACAGGATGATGCAACCGAGAGAGAGGCTCATGGTACATTTGGCAAAACGGACCTCGAGCTGTAGCAAAATCAACTGAATCGACCTAATGGATGTGCGCGTCGTCAATTACGACCGCCGTCGGAAGAATGAGAAGGAGCGGGCGCGGCGGCGATGGGCCGCACGGGCACAAATGCACGAGGGAGATAGGCAACGGTGGCGGTGAGCAGCTGACGAGCATAATGGGGGAAAATGAAAATGACAGAGCTCGTCCCACCCTCCTGACTGGAGCCACACAAAAGAGGGGATGTGCAGGATGTAAAAACGCATCAAGATTCATGCGGGGATCAAGCGGCCGATTCAAGCGGGCCCATCCAATTTCTGCGCGAACGTTGGCTCTATCACAACATGGCAAAACCAGAAGTAAAATTTTCATAGAAAAGAAAGAGGTAAGTTTTTTTTTGCCATGTTGTTATAGCTAAAATTGCCATGGTAAAACAAAAGAAATTTTTGCCATCTTCTTTTTTGCATTTCTAATAATTTGCCATGGCAAATCTGACGGCGTTTTCGTTATAATTTGCCATGGTTTGCATGAGCTAGTATGTGCAAAATAAAAAGATGGCTCCCCTGAGCTGTGCACATATTTAAACTTTGCCATGGTTTAAAAGAGTAAATTTTCCATGGAAACATTGGCCATGGGAGTATGAATTTGCCATGATCATGATTGTGCAGTGAAAAAATGCCGTGTTTTCATGACAAAAATATATGTGAAGGTGCCCATGGCAAAAAAGAAGACTATATTGCCATTGCAATTTATAGATTGTAAATTAGGGTGGTGGTCTAAAAATATTTTATGTTAAATTGCCATGATTAATAGAAATGTATTCTGCAATAGATCAAGATCTAAGATTGCCATGGTCCATGCACTAAGTTTGCCATGATATGTTGACTAGATTTGCCATGTTAGATTTTTTTTGCCATGCTTATGACAAAAATACATACTGAATTGCCATGTCAATTTTGGAGAATGTGAAAAATGGGTGAAATTTGCCATCACAGCACACAAATCATCACTATATTGCCACCACAGTACACAAATCCATCACAACACACAAATCAACATGGCCAACAAAAAAAATGTCAAAGGTACCCATGGCAAAAAAGAAGACTATATTGCCATGGTGATACGTCCATTTTGCATCATGCTTTTATATCGATATTTATTGCATAATGCGCTGTTATTACACATTATGTCACAATACTTATGCCTTTTCTCTCTTATTTTACAAGGTTTATATAAAGAGGGAGAATGCCGGCAGCTGGGATTCTGGTCTAGAAAAGGAGCAAATATTAGAGACCCATTCTGCACAGCTCCATAAGTCCTGAAACTTCACAGAAGACGTTTTCAAAATATATAAAAAATACTCAGCGGAAGAAATTCACCAGGGGGGCCACACCCTGCCCACGAGGGTGGGGGCCCGCCCTACCCCCCTGGGCGCGCCCCCTACCTCGTGGGCCCCTGGTGGCTCTCCGGTGGCCATCTTCTGCTATATGAAGTCTTTCGATGGGAAAAAAATCATAAGCCATCTTCTCGGACGAAACTCCGCCGCCACGAGGCAGAACCTTGGCGGAACCAATCTAGGGCTCTAGCGGGGCTGTTCTGCCGGGGAAACTTCCCTCCGGGAGGGGGAAATCATCGCCATCGTCATCACCAACGCTCCTCTCATCGGGAGAGGGCAATCTCCATCAACATCTTCATCAGCACCATCTCCTCTCAAAACCCTAGTTCATCTCTTGTATTCAATTCTTGTCTTCAAGTCCGGGATTGGTGCTAGTAGGTTGCTAGTAGTGTTAATTACTCCTTGTAGTTGATGCTAGTTGGTTTATTTGGTGGAAGATCATATGTTCAGATCCTATATGCATATTAATACCTCTCTGACTATGAACATGTTTATGCTTTATGAGTAGTTACGTTTGTTCCTGAGGACATGGGAGAAGTCTTGCTATTAGTAGTCATGTGAATTTGGTATTCGTTTGATATTTTGATGAGATGTATGTTGTCTCTCCTCTAGTGGTGTTATGTGAACGTCGACTACATGACACTTCACCATTATTTGGGCCTAGAGGAAGGCATTGGGGGTAATAAGTAGATGATGGGTTGCTAGAGTGACAGAAGCTTAAACCCTAGTTTATGCGTTGCTTCGTAAGGAGCTGATTTGGATCCATATATTTCATGCTATGGTTAGGTTTACCTTAATACTTTTGTTGTAGTTGGGAATGCTTGCAATAGAGGTTAATCATAAGTGGGATGCTTGTCCAAGTAAGGACAACACCCAAGCACCGGTCCACCCACATACCAAATTATCAAAGTACCGAACGTGAATCATTGGATCGTGATGAAAACTAGCTTGACGATATTCCCATGTGTCCTCGGGAGCGCTTTTCTCTATATAAGAGTTTGTCCAGGCTTGTCCTTTGCTACAAAAAGGATTGGGCCACCTTGCTGCACTTTATTTACTTTTGTCACTTGTTGCTCGTTACAAATTATCCTATCACAAAACTATCTGTTACCACTTATTTCAGTACTTGCAGAGAATACCTTGCTGGAAACCGCTTATCATTTCCTTCTGCTCCTCGTTGGGTTTGACACTCTTACTTATCGAAAGGACTATGATAGATCCCCTATACTTGTGGGTCATCAAGACTCTTTTCTGGCGGCGTTGCCGGGGAGTGAAGTGCCTTTGGTAGGTGGAGTTTGGTAAGGAAAAATTTATATAGTGTGCTGAAATTTACTGTCACTTTTTACTATGGAAAGTAATCCTCTGAGGGGCTTGTTCGGGGTATCTTCACCCCGACAAGTAGAGCAAAGAGTTGCTCCTCAACCTACTGAACCTACTGAAAATGAAAATGTCTACTTTGAAATTCCTTCGGGTATGATAGAAAAACTGCTAGCTAATCCTTTTTTAGGAGATGGAACAAAGCATCCTGATGAGCATCTAATATATGTGGATGAAGTTTGTGGATTATTTAAGCTTGCAGGTGTACCCGGAGATGTTGTTAAGAAGAAGGTCTTCCCTTTATCTTTGAAGGGAGATGCATCGACATGATATAGACTATGTGATGATATGGGGTCTTGGAATTACAAATGATTGAAATTGGAATTTCATTAGAAGTTTTATCCTATGCATCTTGTTCATCATGATCGCAATTATATATATAATTTTTGGCCTCGCAAAGGAGAAAGCATCGCTCAAGCTTGGGGGAGGCTTAAATCAATGTTATATTCATGCCCCAATCATGAGCTCTCAAGAGGAATGATTATTCAAAAATTTTATGCTCGACTTTCTGATAGCAATCGCACCATGCTTGATACTTCTTGTGCTGGCTCTTTTATGATGAAGACTATTGAATTCAAATGGGATTTATTGGAAAGAATTAAACACAACTCTGAAGATTGGGACCTCGACAAAGGTAAGGAGTCAGGTATGACACCTAGGTTTGATTGTGTTAAATCTTTTATGGATACCGATGTTTTCCGTAAATTTAGCACTAAATATGGACTTGACTCTGAGATAGTAGCTTCTTTCTGTGAATCTTTTGTTACTCATGTTGATCTCCCGAAGGAGAAGTGGTTTAAATATCATCCTCCCATAGAAGTAAAAGTAGCTGCACCTATTAAAGTTGAAGAAAAGACTATCACTTATAATGATTCTATTGTTCCTACTTCTTATGTTGAGAAACCACCCTTCCCTGTCAGGATAAAGGATCATGCTAAAGCTTCAACTGTGGTTCGTAAAAGCAATATTAAAACTTATACACCTCCTGAGCAAATTAAAGTTGAAACTAATACTGCTCTTGTTAAAGATCTCTTGTCTGATAATATTGATGGGCATGTTATTTATTTCTGTGATGAAACTGCTAGAATTGCTAAACCTTGTGCTAAAGATAAACCTAGACCTGTGGTAGGCATGCCTGTTATTTCTATTAAAATAGGAGATCATTGTTATCATGACTTATGTGATATGGGTGCCAGTGCTAGTGCAATACCTATTAGCCTATATAGAGAAATTATTCATGATATCGCACCTGTTGAGTTAGAAGATATTGATGTCACAATTAAACTTGCCAATAGAGATACTATTTCACCAATGGGAATTGTTAGAGATGTTGAAGTCTTGTGTGGGAAAACTAAATATCCTGCTGATTTTCTTGTTCTTGGTTCCCCACAAGATAGCTTTTGTCCCATTATATTTGCTAGACCCTTCTTAAACACTGTTAATGCTACCATAGATTGCCAAAAGGATGTTGTTACTATCAGTTTAGATGATATGTCTCATGAATTTAATTTCTCTAAATTTAGCAGACAACACCGTGAAGAAGAATTACCTAGTAAGGATGAAATTATTGGTCTTGCTTCTATTGCCGTACCTCCTAGTGATCCTTTAGAACAATATTTGCTAGACCATGAGAATGATATGTTTATGAATGAAAGAAGGGAAATAGATGAAGTATTCTTTAAACAGGAACCTATTCTGAAACACAATTTGCCTGTTGAAATCCTAGGGGATCCTCCTCCACCCAAGGGTGATCCTGTGTTTGAGCTTAAACCGTTGCCTGATACTCTTAAATATGCTTATCTTGATGAGAAAAAGATATGTCCTGTTATTATTAGTGCTAACCTTTCAGAGCGTGAGGAAGAGAGATTATTGAAAACTCTGAAGAAGCACCATGCTGCTATTGGGTATACTCTTGATGATCTTAAGGGCATTAATCCCACTCTATGTCAACATAAAATAAATTTGGAAGAAGATGCTAAACCAGTTCGTGATCATCAACGACGGCTGAATCCTAAAACGAAAGAAGTGGTAAGAAAGGAAATACTAAAGCTCCTTGAGGCAGGTATAATCTATCCCGTTGCTGATAGTCAGTGGGTATGTCCTGTCCATTATGTCCCTAAGAAGGGAGGTATTACTGTCGTCCCTAATGATAAAGATGAATTGACTCCTCAAAGAATTATTACAGGTTATAGGATGGTAATTGATTTTCGCAAATTAAATAAGGCCACTAAAAAGGATCATTACCCCTTACCTTTTATCGATCAAATGCTAGAAAGATTATCCAAACATACTCATTTTTTCTTTATAGATGGTTATTCTGGTTTCTCTCAAATACCTGTGTCAGCCAAAGATCAATCAAAGACTACTTTTACTTGCCCTTTTGGTACTTTTGCTTATAGACGTATGCCTTTTAGTTTATGTAATGCACCTGCTACCTTTCAAAGATGCATGATGACTATATTCTCTGACTTTTGTGAAAAGATTTGTGAGGTTTTCATGGACGATTTCTCCGTCTATGGATCTTCTTTTGATGATTGCTTGAGCAACCTTGATCGAGTTTTGCAGATATGTGAAGAAACTAATCTTGTCTTGAATTGGGAAAAGTGCCACTTTATGGTTAATGAAGGTATTGTCTTGGGGCACAAAGTTTCTGAAAGAGGTATTGAGGTTGATAAAGCCAGGGTTGATGCTATTGAGAAGATGCCATGTCCCAAGGACATCAAAGGTATAAGAAGTTTCCTTGGTCATGTCGGGTTTTATAGGAGGTTCATTAAGGACTTCTCAAAAATTTCTCGGCCTCTGACTAATTTATTACAAAAATATATACTATTTATCTTTGATGATGATTGTGTAGAAGCATTTGAAATACTTAAGAAAGCATTAATCTCTGCACCTATTGTTCATCCACCTGATTGGAATTTTCCCTTTGAAATTATGTGTGATGCTAGTGATTATGCTGTAGGTGCTGTTTTAGGGCAAAGAGTTGATAAGAAATTAAATGTTATTCAATATGCTAGTAAAACCCTAGACAATGCTCAAAGAAATTATGCTACTAATGAAAAAGAATTCTTAGCAGTTGTATTTGCTTGTGATAAGTTCAGACCTTATATTGTTGATTCTAAAGTAACTATTCACTCTGATCATGCTGCTATTAAATATCTTATGGAAAAGAAAGATGCTAAACCTAGACTTATTAGATGGGTTCTCTTGCTACAAGAATTTGACTTACATATTGTTGATAGAAAGGAAGCTGAGAACCCCGTTGTAGACAACTTGTCTAGGTTAGAAAATGTGCTTGATGACCCACTACCTATTGACGATAGCTTTCCTGATGAGCAATTAAATGTTATAAATGCTTCTCATACTGCTCCATGGTATGCTGATTATGCTAATTACATTGTTGCTAAGTTTATACCACCTAGTTTCACATACCAACAAAAGAAAAAGTTCTTCTATGATTTGAGACATTACTTTTGGGATGACCCACATCTTTATAAAGAAGGAGTAGATGGTGTTATTAGACGTTGTGTACCTGAGCATGAACAGGAACAGATCCTATGCAAGTGTCACTCCGAAGCTTATGGAGGACACCATGCTGGAGATAAAACTGCACATAAGGTATTGCAATCTGGTTTTATTGGCCTACTCTCTTCAAGGATGCCCGTAAGTTTGTCTTATCTTGTGATGAATGTCAAAGAATTGGCAATATTAGTAGACGTCAAGAAATGCCTATGAACTATTCACTCGTTATTGAACCATTTGATGTTTGGGCCTTTGACTATATGGGGCCTTTTCCTTCCTCTAATGGATATACACATATTTTAGTTGCTGTTGATTACGTTACTAAGTGGGTAGAAGCTATTCCAACTAGTAGTGCTGATCATAACACTTCTATTAAAATGCTTACAGAAGTTATTTTTCCAAGGTTTGGAGTCCCTAGATATTTAATGGCTGATGGTGGTTCACATTTTATTCATGGTGCTTTCCATAAAATGCTTGCTAAGTATGATGTTAATCATAGAATTGCATCCCCTTATCACCCTCAGTCTAGTGGTCAAGTAGAATTGAGTAATAGAGAGCTCAAATTAATTTTGCGAAAGACTGTCAATAGGTCTAGAAAGAATTGGTCCAAGAAACTTGATGATGCATTATGGGCCTATAGAACTGCATATAAAAATCCTATGGGTATGTCTCCGTATAAAATGGTTTATGGAAAAAGCATGTCACTTACCTCTTGAACTAGAACACAAGGCATATTGGGCTATTAAAGAGCTCAATTATGATTTTAAACTTGCCGGTGAGAAGAGGTTATTCGATATTAGCTTACTCGATGAATGGAGAACCCAAGCCTACGAAATGCCAAGTTGTTTAAAGAAAAAGTTAAAAGATGGCATGATAAAAGGATACAAAAGCGTGAGTTTAAGGTAGGTGATTATGTATTGTTATACAACTCTCGTTTAAGATTTTTTGCAGGAAAACTTCTCTCTAAATGGGAAGGTCCTTACGTTATCGAGGAGGTCTATCGTTCCGGTGCCATAAAAATCAACAACTTCGAAGGCACAAATCCGAAGGTGGTGAACAGTCAAAGAATCAAACATTATATCTCAGGTAATCCCATAAAATGTTGAAACCAATGTTATTGAAACCGTAACCCTGGAGGAATACATAAGGGACACTTTTAGGAACGTTTCAGACTCCGAAAAGGAATAGGTATGTGGCACGGTAAGTAAACCGACTCCAAAACAGTTTTTAAGGCAATATTTCTCTGTTTTGGAATATTTAGAAAAATAGAAAAATAAGAAGCAGTCCGGGAAGGACACGAGGGCTCCACGAGGGTGGAGGGCGCGCCCTACCCCGCTAGGTGCGCCCCCTACCTCGTGGGCACCTCGTGTGCTCTCCGGACTCTGTTTTCGTACACGACAGATATTTTGGTCGGTAAAAATTAATTATATAATCTCTCGGGGGTTTTGACTCACGTATCACACAATTATCTTCTGTTTGTGTTTCGAGCTGTTTCTGCTGCAGATTAGAGTAAGATGTCTTCGCAAGAGTCAGTCGGGGAGAGTCGGGTGTCCCATCCGGTACCGAGATCAAAGAAAAACAACAATGTTGACCCCTTTGGGCCGGCAACAGAGGAAGAGATGGAGGCTGAATTGAAGAGGATAGATGCCATGGAAGAGGATCAAGAAGTCACTTCCCGCTTCCGAGCTGGATTCACAATGGGAGAACTTCAGAGCTCGACTATTCCAAATTCGGTTATCCCTTCCAATGTTAGATTTCTTTCTTATGAGAATATGAAAAAGAGTGTCACTGGTTCTCTCGCAGCTATGCAGCACCCTTGGGTGCAGGGAGCTTTGGCTGTTACAGGAAAACTCCGAAAGGAAATAATGGACCTCAAGCAGCAAGTCAATAAGCTCGAGGAGGATAATCGTATCCCGAGGGGCATCATCACCAAGAATATCACATCACCATCCCCCAAAAGAGAAAAATAATCACATGGGTATGGGCACTCCCTTTGGCAACTGCCAAGCTTGGGGGAGTGCCCCGGTATCGTATCACCATCACTTTTATCTTTACCGTTTTTCTTAGTTCGATCCTTTTGGTAATATCTTGATCTAGTAGAATAAAAGTCTTAGTATGATCTAGTTGTGAGTTTTGCTTTATAATTCTTCTATGTAATCGAGTCCGTGAGCTATATAATAAAGATTAGTGTTGAGTCAAGGGCTCGATTATTTTGCCATGATCCTAAGGGAATAAAAGAAAAGAGAAAGAAATAAAAAGAAACAAAAAGATCATGTGAGTCTTATGGAGAGTAATGAGCTCACATAGAAAAAGTATGATGAATAAAAGTTGTTGAGAGTTGACAAGCATAGTTTTGGTCATCGTTGTAATTAATAGGAAGTAATAAAGAAAGGGAGGTCTTCACATATAAATATACTATCTTGGACATCTTTTTTGATTGTGAGCACTCATTAAAATATGACATGCTAAAGAGTTGATGTTGGACAAGGAAGACAATGTAATTGGTTATGTTTTCTTACATCTGAGATAAATTATAATGTCATAGATCATCCAACATGGTTGAGCTTGCCTTTCCCCCTCATGCTAGCCAAATTCATCGCACCAAGTAGAAATACTACTTGTGCTTCCAAATACCCTTAAAACCTGTTTTATCATGAGAGTCCACTATACCTACCTATGGATTGAGTAAGATCCTCCAAGTAAGTTGTCATCGGTGCAAGCAATAAAAATTGCTTTCTAAATATGTATGACTTATTAGTGTGGGAGAAAATAAGCTTTATATGATCGTGTGATATGGAAGAAATAAAAGTGACAGACTGCATAATAAAGGTCCATATCACAAGTGGCAATATAAAGTGACGTTCTTTCACATTAAGATTTTGTGCATCCAACCATAAAAGCACATGGCAACCTCTGCTTCCCTCTGCGAAGGGCCTATCTTTCACTTTTATGTCTTACCTTGCATAAGAGTCAGATCTTCACCCTTCCTTTTTATATTTTATCTTTTGGCAAGCACAGTATGTTGGAAAGATCCTGGTATATATATGGTTAATTGGATGTGAGTTTTCATGAACTATAATTGTTGACATTACCCTTGAGGTAAAACATTGGGAGGCAAAACTATAAGCCCCTATCTTTCTTTGTGTCTGATTAAAACTCCATACCCATAAGTATTGCGTGAGTGTCAGCAGTTGTGAAAGACTATATGATAGTTGAGTATGTGGACTTGCTGAAAAGCTCTTATACATTGACTCTTTCCTATGTTATGATAAATTGCAATTGCTCCAATGACCGAGATTATAGTTTGTTAGTTTTCAATGAAGTTTATGATTCATACTTGAAATTGTGATTGAATTGTTACTCTAGCATAAGAAATTATATGACAAGAATTATATAAGTTGTTGTTCTAAGAATGATCATGATGCCCTCATGTCCGTATTTTATTTTTATCGACACCTCTATCTCCAAACATGTGGACATATTTTTCTATTCCGGCTTTCGCTTGACGACAAGCGAGGTGTAAGCTTGGGGGAGTTGATACGTCCATTTTGCATCATGCTTTTATATCGATATTTTTTGCATTATGGGCTGTTATTACACATTATGTCACAATACTTATGCCTTTTCTCTCTTATTTTACAAGCTTTATATAAAGAGGGAGAATGCCGGCAGCTGGGATTCTGGTCTAGAAAAGGAGCAAATATTAGAGACCCATTCTGCACAGCTCCAAAAGTCCTGAAACTTCACGGAAGACGTTTTCATAATATATAAAAAATACTCAGCGGAAGAAATTCACTGGGGGGCCACACCCTGCCCACGAGGGTGGGGGTGCGCCCTACCCCCCTGGGCGCGCCCCCTACCTCGTGGGCCCCCTGGTGGCCCTCCGGTGGCCATCTTCTGCTATATGAAGTCTTTCGATGGGAAAAAATCATAAGCCATCTTCTCAGACGAAACTCTGCCGCCACGAGGCGGAACCTTGGTGGAACCACCTAGGGCTCTGGCGGAGCTGTTCTGCCGGGGACACTTCCCTCTGGGAGGGGGAAATCATCGCCATCGTCATCACCAACACTCCTCTCATCGAGAGAGGGCAATCTCCATCAACATCTTCATCAGCACCATCTCCTCTCAAAACCCTAGGTCATCTCTTGTATTCAATTCTTGTCTTCAAGTCCGGGATTGGTGCTAGTAGGTTGCCAGTAGTGTTAATTACTCCTGGTAATTGATGCTAGTTGGTTTATTTGGTGGAAGATCATATGTTCAGATCCTATATGGATATTAATACCCCTCTGATTATGAACATGTTTATGCTTTGTGAGTAGTTACGTTTGTTCCTGAGGACATGGGAGAAGTCTTGCTATTAGTAGTCATGTGAATTTGGTATTCGTTCGATATTTTGATGAGATGTATGTTGTCTCTCCTCTAGTGGTGTTATGTGAACGTCGACTACATGACACTTCACCATTATTTGGGCCTAAAGGAAGGCATTGGGGGGTAATAAGTAGATGATGGGTTTCTAGAGTGACAGAAGCTTAAACCCTAGTTTATGCATTGCTTCGTAAGGGGCTGATTTGGATCCATATGTTTCATGCTATGGTTAGGTTTACCTTAATACTTTTGTTGTAGTTGCGAATGCTTGCAATAGAGGTTAATCATAAGTGGGATGCTTGTCCAAGTAAGGACATCACCCAAGCACCGGTCTACCCACATACCAAATTATCAAAGTACCGAACACGAATCATTGGGTCGTGATGAAAACTAGTTTGATGATATTCCCATGTGCCCTCAGGAGCGCTTTTCTCTATATAAGAGTTTGTCCAGGCTTGTCCTTTGCTACAAAAAGGATTGAGCCACCTTGCTGTACTTTATTTACTTTTGTCACTTGTTGCTCGTTACAAATTATCCTATCACAAAACTATCGGTTACCACTTATTTCAGTACTTGCAGAGAATACCTTGCTGGAAACCGCTTATCATTTCCTTCTGCTCCTTGTTGGGTTCAACACTCTTACTTATCGAAAGGACTACGATAGATCCCCTATACTTGTGGGTCATCACATGGCAATTTTACAAATTGTAAATTAGGTGGTGGTCCAAAAAACATTTTATGTAAATTGCCATGATCAATAAAAATGTATTTTGCTATAGATGAAGACCTAAGATTGCCATGGTCCATGCGCTAAGTTTGCCATCATATGTTGACTAGATTTGCCATGGTTACAAAGAAAGGAAATTTTGCCATGTTGGAAAAGAAGAAGAATTTTTTCCATGCTCATGGCAAAAAATCATTCTAATTGGCCATGGCAATTTACAAATTGTAAATTAGGGTGGTGCCCTAAAAACATTTTATGCAAAATTGCCATGATCAAATAAAAATGCATTTAGCAAGAGATATGACCTAAGATTCCATGGTCCATGCACTAAGTTTGTGTGACGCCCCGATTTGACCGTACACTAATTATACACGCAAATGTGTACGACCAAGATCAGGGGCTCACAAGGAGATATCACAACACAACTCTAGACACAAATTAAAATAATACAAGCTTTATATTACAAGCCAGGGGCCTCGAGGGCTCGAATACATAAGCTCGAAAACACAAGAGTCAGCGGAAGCAAAAATATCTGAGTGCAGACATAAGTTAAACAAGTTTGCCTTAAGAAGGCTAGCACAAAAGTAGCAACGATCAAAAAGGCAAGGCCTCCTGCCTGAGACCTCCTAACTACTCCTCGAAGTCGAACTCCACCTAGAATCATCCTTGGGATCCTCTGGCTCCTAGACTCCATCATATGATCGCAATAACTGGGAAAGAGGGAAAAAGAAGTAGCAAAGCAACCGTGAGTACTCATCCAAAATACTCGCAAGCAAGGATCTACACTACATATGCATTGGTATCAATGAAATGGGTAATATCTGCGGACTGAACTGCAGAATGCCAGAATAAGAGGGGGATAGCTAGTCCTATCGAGGACTATGCTTCTGGCAGCCTCCGTCTTGAAGCAATAGAAGAGAGTAGATGGTAAGTTAACCAAGTATCATCGCATAGCATAAATCCTACCCAATGATCCTCCCCTCGTCACCCTGTGAGAGAGCGATCACCGGGTTGTATCTGGCACTTGGAAGGGTGTACTTTATTAAGTATCCGGTTCTAGTTGTCATAAGGTCAAGGTACAACTCCGGGTCATCCTTTTACCGAGGGACACAGTTATTCAAATAGATAAACTTCCCTGCAGGGGTGCACCACATTTCCCAACACGCTCGATACCCTTTGGCCGGACACACTTTCCTGGGTCATGCCCGGCCTCGGAAGATCAACACGTCGCAGCCCTACCTAGGCACAACAGAGAGGTCAGCACGCCGGTCTAAATCCTATGGTGCAGGGGTCTTGGCCCATCGCCCATTACACACCTGCACATTGCATACGCGGCCGGTAAGCAGACCTAGCTGTTGGAAATATGCCCTAGAGGCAATAATAAAAGGATTATTATTATATTTCCTTGTTCATGATAATTGTCTTTTATTCATGCTATAATTGTGTTATCCGGAAATCGTAATACATGTGTGAATACATAGACACCAACATGGCCCTAGTAAGCCTCTAGTTGACTAGCTCGTTGATCAATAGATAGTCATGGTTTCCTGACTATGGACATTGGATGTCATTGGTAACGAGATCACATCATTAGGAGAATGATGTGATGGACAAGACCCAATCCTAAACATAGCACAAGATCGTATAGTTCGTTTGCTAGAGTTTTTCCAATGTCAAGTATCTTTTCCTTAGACCATGAGATTGTGTAACTCCCGGATGCCGTAGGAGTGCTTTGGGTGTACCAAACGTCACAACGTAACTGGGTGACTATAAAGGTATACTACGGGTATCTCCGAAAGTGTCTGTTGGGTTGACACGGATCAAGACTGGGATTTGTCACTCCGTATAACAGAGAGGTATCTCTGGGCCCACTCGGTAATGCATCATCATATTGAGCTCAAAGTGACCAAGTGTCTGGTCACGGGATCATGCATTATGGTACGAGTAAAGTGACTTGCCGGTAACGAGATTGAACGAGGTATTGGGATACCGATGATCGAATCTCGGGAAAGTAACGTATCGATTGACAAAGGGAATTGTATACGGGGTTGCTTGAATCCTCAACATCATGGTTCATCCGATGAGATCATCGAGGAGCATGTGGGAGCCAACATGGGTATCCAGATCCCGCTGTTGGTTATTGACCGGAGAGCCGTCTCGGTCATGTCTACATGTCTCCCGAACCCGTAGGGTCTACACACTTAAGGTTCGGTGACGCTAGGGTTGTAGAGATATGAATATGCAGTAACCTGAAAGTTGTTCGGTGTCTCGGATGAGATCCCGGACGTCACGAGGAGTTTCGTAATGGTCCGGAGGTGAAGAATTATATATAGGAAGTGCAGTTTCGGCTATCGGGAGAGTTTCGGGGGTCACCGGTATTGTACCGGGACCACCGGAAGGATCCCGGGGGTCCACCGGGTGGGGCCACCCATCCCGGAGGGCCCCATGGGCTAAGGTGGGGAGGGGAACCAGCCCATAGTGGGCTGGTGCGCCCCCCTTGGCCCACCCCATGCGCCTAGGGTTGGGAACCCTAGGGTGGGGGGGGGGGGCGCCCCACCTGGCTTGGGGGGCACTCCACCCCTTGGCCGCCGCCCCCCCTAGGAGATCCCATATCCTAGGGCCGGCGCACCCCCTAGGGGGCCTATATAAAGGGGGGGAGGGAGGGGCAGCCGCACCCTTGAGTCTTGGCGCCTCCCTCTCCCCTGCTACACCTCTCCCTCTCGTAGTAGAACGGCGAAGCCCTGCTGCGGTGACCCCTGCATCCACCACCACACCGTCGTGTTGCTGGATCTTCATCAACCTCTCCTTCCCCTTGCTGGATCAAGAAGGAGGAGATGTCACGCTGACCGTACGTGTGTTGAACGCGGAGGTGCCGTCCGTTCGGCGCTAGGATCTCCGGTGATTTGGATCACGTCGAGTACGACTTCCTCATCCCCGTTCTTTGAACGCTTCCGCGCGTGATCTACAAAGGTATGTAGATGCAATCCGATCACTCGTTGCTAGATGAACTCATAGATGGATCTTGGTGAAATCGTAGGAAATTTTTTGTTTTCTGCAACGTTCCCCAACAGTGGCATCATGAGCTAGGTCTATGCGTAGTTCTCTTTGCACGAGTAGAACACAATTTGTTGTGGGCGTAGATGTTGTCAACTTTCTAGCCGCTACTAGTCTTATTTTTCTTCAGCAGTATTGTGGGATGAAGTGGCCCGGACCAACCTTATACGTACGCTTACGTGAGACCGGTTCCACCGACTGACATGCACTTGTTGCATAAGGTGGCTGGCGGGTGTCTGTCTCTCCCACTTTAGTTGGAGCGGATTCGATGAAAAGGGTCCTTATGAAGGGTAAATAGAAGTTGACAAATCACGTTGTGGCTTTCACGTAGGTAAGAAAACGTTCTTGCTAGAACCCTATTGCAGCCACATAAAACTTGCAACAACAATTAGAGGACGTCTAACTTGTTTTTGCAGCAAGTGTTTTTGTGATGTGATATGGCCAAAGTTGTGATGAATGATGAATGATATATATGTGATGTATGAGATGTTCATGCTATTGTAATAGGAATCACGACTTGCATGTCGATGAGTATGACAACCGGCAGGAGCCATAGGAGTTGTCTTTATTTTTTGTATGACCTGCGTGTCATTGAGAAACGCCATGTAAATTACTTTACTTTATTGCTAAACGTGTTAGCCATAGTAGTAGAAGTAATAGTTGGCGAGCAACTTCATAGAGACACGATGATGGAGATCATGATGATGGAGATCATGGTGTCATGCCGGTGACAAGATGATCATGGAGCCCCAAGATGGAGATCAAAGGAGCTATGTGATATTGGGCATATCATGTCACTATTATCATTTGATTGCATGTGATGTTTATCATGTTTTTGCATCTTGTTTACTTAGAACGACCCTAGTAAATAAGATGATCCCTCATAATAATTTCAAGAAAGTGTTCCCCCTAACTGCGCACCGTTGCGATAGTTCGTTGTTTCGAAGCACCACGTGATGATCGGGTGTGATAGATTCCAACGTTCACATACAACGGGTGTAAGACAGATTTACACATGCAAACACTTAGGTTGACTTGACGAGCCTAGCATGTACAGACATGGCCTCGAAACACAGAAGACCGAAAGGTCGAGCATGAGTCGTATAGAAGATACGATCAACATGAAGATGTTCACCGATGTTGACTAGTCCGTCTCACGTGATGATCGGACACGGCCTAGTTAACTCGGATCATGTTATACTTAGATGACTGGAGGGATGTCTATCTGAGTGGGAGTTCATTGAATAATTTGATTTAGATGAACTTAATTATCATGAACTTAGTCTAAAATCTTTACAACATGTATTGTAGATCAAATGGTCAACGTTGTCCTCAACTTCAACGCGTTCCTAGAGAAAACCAAGCTGAAAGACGATGGCAGCAACTATACGGACTGGGTCCAGAACCTGAGGATCATCCTCATAGCTGCCAAGAAAGATTATGTCCTACAAGCACCACTAGGTGAAGCACCTGTTCTCCCTGCAGAACAAGACGTTATGAACGCTTGGCAGACACGTACCGATGATTACTCCCTCGTTCAGTGCGGCATGCTTTACAGCTTAGAACCGGGGCTCCAAAAGCGTTTTGAGAGACACGAAGCATATGAGATGTTCGAAGAGCTGAAAATGGTTTTTCAAGCTCATGCCCGGGTCGAGAGATATGAAGTCTCCGACAAGTTCTTCAGCTGTAAGATGGAGGAAAATAGTTCTGTCAGTGAGCACATACTCACTATGTCAGGGTTACATAACCGCTTGACTCAGCTGGGAGTTAATCTCTCGGATGACGCGGTCATTGACAGAATCCTTCAGTCGCTTCCACAGAGCTACAAGAGCTTTGTGATGAACTTCAATATGCAGGGGATGGAAAAGACCATTCCTGAAGTATTTGCAATGCTGAAATCAGCAGAGGTAGAAGTCAAAAAGGAACATCAAGTGTTGATGGTGAATAAAACCACTAAGTTCAAGAAAGGCAAGGGTAAGAAAAACTTCAAGAAGGACGGCAAGGGAGTTGCCGCGCCCGGCAAGCAAGCTGCCGAGAAGAAGCTAAAGAATGGACCCAAGCCCGAGACTGAGTGCTTTTATTGCAAGGAAAGTGGTCACTGGAAGCGGAACTGCGCCAAATACTTAGCGGACAAGAAGGCCGGCAAAACAAAAGGTATATGTGATATACATGTAATTGATGTGTACCTTACCAGTACTCGTAGTAGCTCCTGGGTATTTGATACCGGTGCAGTTGCTCACATTTGTAACTCAAAGCAGGACCTGCGGAATAAGCGAAGACTAGCGAAGGACGAGGTGACGATGCGCGTCGGGAATGGTTCCAAGGTCGATGTGATCGCCGTCGGCACGCTACCTCTACATTTACCTACGGGATTAGTTTTGAACCTCAATAATTCGAGATGGCTACTCATTTAAATCCGAGAATAATGGTTGTTCTATTTATATGAGAGATATGTTTTATGGTCATGCCCCGCTGGTGAATGGTTTATTCTTAATGAATCTCGAGCGTAATGCTCCACATATTCATAGTGTGAGTACCAAAAGATGTAAGGTTGATATTGATAGTCCCACATACTTGTGGCACTGCCGCCTTGGTCACATAGGTGTCAAACGCATGAAGAAGCTCCTGTTGGGTAACGTAGTAATTTCAAAAAAATTCCTACGCACACGCAAGATCATGGTGATGCATAGCAACGAGAGGGGAGAGTGTGATCTACGTACCCTTGTAGATCGACAACGGAAGTGTTTAGCAAAACGTGGTTGATGTAGTCGTACGTCTTCACGGCCCGACCGATCAAGCACCGAAACTACGGCACCTCCGAGTTCTAGCACACATTCAGCTCGATGACGATCCCCGGACTCCGATCCAGCAAAGTGTCGGGGAAGAGTTCCGTAAGCACGACGGCGTGGTGACGATCTTGATGTACTACCGTCGCAGGGCTTCGCCTAAGCACCGCTACAATATTATTGAGGACTATGGTGGAAGGGGGCACCGCACACGGCTAAGAATATGATCACGTGGATCAACTTGTGTCTCTAGGGGTGCCCCTGTCTCCGTATATAAAGGATCAAAGGGGGGGGGGATGCGGCCGGCCAGGAGAGGGCACGCCAGGAGGAGTCCTACTCCCTCCGGGAGTAGGATTCCCCCCTTTCCTAGTTGGAATAGGATTCGGGAGGGGGGAAAGAGGAGAGAGAGAAGGAAGGGGGGGCGCCCCCCCTCTCCTTGTCCTATTCGGACTAGGGAGGGAGGGGCGCGCGGCCCAGCCCTAGCCACCTCTCCTCTCTTCCACTAAGGCCCACTAAGGCCCATATACCTCCCGGGTGGTTCCAGTAACCTCCCAGTACTCCGGTAAAATCCCGATTTCACCCGGAACACTTCCGATATCCAAATATAGGCTTCCAATATATCAATCTTTATGTCTCGACCATTTTGAGACTCCTCGTCATGTCCCCGGTCCCATCCGGGACTCCGAACTCCTTCGGTACATCAAAACTCATAAACTCATAATATAACTGTCATCGAAACCTTAAGCGTGCGGACCCTATGGGTTCGAGAACAATGTAGACATGACCGAGACACGTCTCCGGTCAATAACCAATAGCGGAACCTGGATGCTCATATTGGCTCCTACATATTCTATGAAGATCTTTATCGGTCAGACCGCATAACAACATACGTTGTTCCCTTTGTCATCGGTATGTTACTTGCTCGAGATTCGATCGTCGGTATCTTAATACCTAGTTCAATCTCATTACCGGCAAGTCTCTTTACTCGTTCCGTAATACATCATCTCACAACTAACTCATTAGTTGCAATGCTTGCAAGGCTTATGTTATGTGTATTACCGAGAGGGCTCAGAGATACCTCTTCGACAATTGGAGTGACAAATCCTAATCTCGAAATACGCCAACCCAACATGTACCTTTGGAGACACCTGTAGAGCACTTTATAATCACCCAGTTACGTTGTGACGTTTGGTAGCACACAAAGTGTTCCTCCGGTAAACAGGAGTTGCATAATCTCATAGTCAGGAACATGTATAAGTCATGAAGAAAGCAATAGCAACATACTAAACGATCGGGTGCTAAGCTAATGGAATGGGTCATGTCAATCAGATCATTCACCTAATGATGTGATCCCGTTAATCAAATAACAACTCTTTGTCCATGGTTAGGAAACATAACCATCTTTGATTAACGAGCTAGTCTAGTAGAGGCATACTAGTGACACTCTGTTTGTCTATGTATTCACACATGTATTATGTTTCCAGTTAATACAATTCTAGCATGAATAATAAACATTTATCATGATATAAGGAAATAAATAATAACTTTATTATTGCCTCTAGGGCATATTTCCTTCAGCTCCATGCAGATGGACTTTTAGAGTCTCTTGATTACGAATCATTTGACACATGCGAACCATGCCTCATGGGTAAAATGACCAAGACTCCGTTCTTAGGAACAATGGAGCGAGCAACCAACTTATTGGAAATCATACATACTGATGTGTGCGGTCCAATGAGTGTTGAGGCTCGCGGTGGTTATCGTTATGTTCTCACCCTCACTGATGACTTGAGTAGATATGGGTATGTCTACTTAATGAAACACAAGTCTGAGACCTTTGAAAGGTTCAAGGAATTTCAGAGTGAGGTTGAGAATCAACGTGACAGGAAAATCAAGTTCCTGCGATCAGATCGTGGAGGAGAATACTTGAGTCACGAATTTGGCACACACTTAAGAAAATGTGGAATAGTTTCACAACCCACGCCGCCTGGAACACCTCAGCGTAATGGTGTGTCCGAACGTCGTAATCGCACTCTATTAGATATGGTGCGATCTATGATGTCTCTTACCGATTTACCGCTATCTTTTTGGGCCTATGCTTTAGAGACTGCCCCATTCACTTTAAATAGGGCTCTGTCAAAATCCGTTGAGATGACACCGTATGAGTTATGGTTTGGGAAGAAACCTAAGCTGTCATTTCTAAAAGTTTGGGGATGCGATGCTTATGTCAAGAAACTTCAACCTGAAAAGCTCGAACCCAAGTCGGAAAAATGCGTCTTCATAGGATACCCTAAAGAAACTATTGGGTATACCTTCTACCTCAGATCCGAAGGCAAGATCTTTGTTGCCAAGAATGGATCCTTTCTAGAGAAGGAGTTTCTCTCGAAAGAAGTAAGTGGGAGGAAAGTAGAACTTGATGAAGTATTACCTCTTGAACCGGAAAATGGCGCAACTCAAGAAATGTTCCTGAGGTGCCTGCACCGACTAGAGAGGAAGTTAATGATGATGATCATGAAACTTCAGATCAAGTTGCTACTGAACTTCGTAGGTCCATAAGGACACGTTCCGCACCAGAGTGGTATGGCAACCCTGTCTTGGAAATCATGTTGTTAGACAACGGTGAACCTTCGAACTATGAAGAAGCGATGGTGGGCCCGGATTCCGACAAATGGCTGGAAGTCATGAAATCCGAGATAGGATCCATGTATGAAAACAAAGTATGGACTTTGACAGACTTGCCCGTTGAGCGGCGAGCCATAGAAAATAAATGGATCTTTAAGAAGAAGACAGACGCGGATGGTAATGTGACCATCTATAAAGCTCGGCTTGTCGCTAAGGGTTATCGACAAGTTCAAGGGGTTGACTACGATGAGACTTTCTCACCGGTAGCGAAGCTGAAGTCCGTCCGAATCATGTTAGCAATTGCCGCATTCTATGATTATGAGATATGGCAAATGGACGTCAAAACGACATTCCTTAATGGTTTCCTTAAGGAAGAATTGTATATGATGCAGCCGGAAGGTTTTGTCGATCCTAAGAATGCTGACAAGGTGTGCAAGCTCCAACGCTCGATTTATGGGCTGGTGCAAGCATCTCGGAGTTGGAACATTCGCTTTGATGAGATGATCAAAGCGTTTGGGTTTATGCAGACTTATGGAGAAGCCTGCGTTTACAAGAAAGTGAGTGGGAGCTCTGTAGCATTTCTCATATTATATGTAGATGACATACTTTTGATGGGAAATGATATAGAGCTTATGGACAGCATTAAGGCCTACTTGAATAAGAGTTTTTCAATGAAGGACCTTGGAGAAGCTGCTTATATATTAGGCATCAAGATCTATAGAGATAGATCAAGACGCCTCATAGGTCTTTCACAAAGAACATACCTTGATAAGATATTGAAGAAGTTCAATATGGATCAGTCTAAGAAGGGGTTCTTGCCTGTGTTGCAAGGTGTGAAATTGAGCTCAGCTCAATTTCCGACCATGGCAGAAGATATAGAAGAGATGAGTGTCATCCCCTATGCCTCAGCCATAGGTTCTATTATGTATGCCATGCTGTGTACCAGACCTAATGTAAACCTTGCCGTAAGTTTGGTAGGTAGGTACCAAAGTAATCCCGGCAAGGAACACTGGACAGCGGTCAAGAATATCCTTATGTACCTGAAAAGGACTAAGGAAATGTTTCTCGTTTATGGAGGTGACGAAGAGCTCGTCGTAAAGGGTTACGTCGACGCTAGCTTCGACACAGATCTGGATGACTCTAAGTCACAAACCGGATACGTGTATATTTTGAATGGTGGGGCAGTAAGCTGGTGCAGTTGCAAGCAGAGCGTCGTGGCGGGATCTATATGTGAAGCGGAGTACATGGCAGCCTCGGAGGCAGCGCATGAAGCAATTTGGGTGAAGGAGTTCATCACCGACCTAGGAGTCATACCCAATGCGTCGGGTCCGATCAAACTCTTCTGTGACAACACTGGAGCTATTGCACTTGCCAAGGAGCCCATGTTTCACAAGAAGACAAGGCACATCAAGCGTCGCTTCAACTCCATTCGTGAAAATGTTCAAGATGGAGACATAGATATCTGTAAAGTACACACGGACCTGAATGTAGCAGATCCGTTGACTAAACCTCTCCCTAGAGCAAAACATGATCAACACCAGAGTTCCATGGGTGTTCGATTCATCACAATGTAACTAGATTATTGACTCTAGTGCAAGTGGGAGACTGTTGGAAATATGCCCTAGAGGCAATAATAAAAGGATTATTATTATATTTCCTTGTTCATGATAATTGTCTTTTATTCATGCTATAATTGTGTTATCCGGAAATCATAATACATGTGTGAATACATAGACACCAACATGTCCCTAGTAAGCCTCTAGTTGACTAGCTCGTTGATAAATAGATAGTCATGGTTTCCTGACTATGGACATTGGATGTCATTAATAACGAGATCACATCATTAGGAGAATGATGTGATGGACAAGACCCAATCCTAAACATAGCACAAGATCGTATAGTTCGTTTGCTAGAGTTTTTTCCAATGTCAAGTATCTTTTCCTTAGACCATGAGATCGTGTAACTCCCGGATGCCGTAGGAGTGCTTTGGGTGTACCAAACGTCACAAGTAACTGGGTGACTATAAAGGTATACTACGGGTATATCCGAAAGTGTCTGTTGGGTTGACACGGATCAAGACTGGGATTTGTCACTCCGTATAACGGAGAGGTATCTCTGGGCCCACTCGGTAATGCATCATCATAATGAGCTCAAAGTGACCAAGTGTCTGGTCATGGGATCATGCATTATGGTACGAGTAAAGTGTTGCCGGTAACGAGATTGAACCAGGTATTGGGATACCGATGATCGAATCTCGGGCAAGTAACGTACCGATTGACAAAGGGAATTGTATACGGGGTTGCTTGAATCCTCAACATCGTGGTTCATCGGATGAGATCATCGAGGAGCATGTGGGAGCCAACATGGGTATCCAGATCCCGCTGTTGGTTATTGACCGGAGAGCCGTCTCGGTCATGTCTACATGTCTCCCGAACCCGTAGGGTCTACACACTTAAGGTTCGGTGACGCTAGGGTTGTAGAGATATGAATATGCAGTAACCTGAAAGTTGGTCGGAGTCCCGGATGAGATCCCGGACGTCACGAGGAGTTCTGGAATGGTCCGGAGGTGAAGAATTATATATAGGAAGTGCAGTTTCGGCCATCGGGAGAGTTTCGGGGGTCACCGGTATTGTACCGGGACCACCAGAAGGATCCCGGGGGTCCACCGGGTGGGGCCACCCATCCCGGAGGGCCCCATGGGATAAAGTGGGGAGGGGAACCAGCCCATAGTGGGCTGGTGCGCCCCCCTTGGCCCACCCCATGCGCCTAGGGTTGGGAACCCTAGGGTAGGGGGGTGCCCCACCTGGCTCTGGGGGCACTGCACCCCTTGGCCGCCGCCCCCCTAGGAGATCCCATCTCCTAGGGCCGGCGCACCCCCTAGGGGGCCTATATAAAGGGGGGAGGGAGGGGCAGCCGCACCCTTGAGTCTTGACGCCTCCCTCTCCCCTGCTACACCTCTCCCTCTCGTAGTAGAACGGCGAAGCCCTGCTGCGGTGACCCCTGTTGGAAATATGCCCTAGAGGCAATAATAAATTAGTTATTATTATATTTCCTTGTTCATGATAATCGTTTATTATCCATGCTATAATTGTATTGATAGGAAACTCAGATACATGTGTGGGTACATAGACAACACCATGTCCCTAGTAAGCCTCTAGTTGACTAGCTCGTTGATCAATAGTTGGTTACAGTTTCCTGACCATGGACATTGGATGTCATTGATAACGGGATCACATCATTAGGAGAATGATGTGATGGACAAGACCCAATCCTAAGCCTAGCACAAAGATTGTGTAGTTCGTATGCTAAAGCTTTTCTAATGTCAAGTATCATTTCCTTAGACCATGAGATTGTGCAACTCCCGGATACCGTAGGAATGCTTTGGGTGTACCAAACGTCACAACATAACTGGGTGGCTATAAAGG
Organism: Triticum dicoccoides; assembly: GCF_002162155.2. Taxonomy (NCBI): domain Eukaryota; kingdom Viridiplantae; phylum Streptophyta; class Magnoliopsida; order Poales; family Poaceae; genus Triticum; species Triticum dicoccoides. Next base: position 112,789,396 of record NC_041392.1, on the reverse strand, counting down.
TGCACTACAGGTATCTCCGAAAGTGTCTGTTGGGTTGGCACGAATCGAGACTGGGATTTGTCACTCCGTGTAAACGGAGAGGTATCTCTGGGCCCACTCGGTAGGACATCATCATAATGTGCACAATGTGACCAAGGGGTTGATTATGGGATGATGTGTTATGGAACGAGTAAAGAGACTTGCCGGTAACGAGATTGAACAAGGTATCGGTATACCAACGATCGAATCTCGGGCAAGTATAATACCGCTAGACAAAGGGAATTGTATACGGGATCGATTGAGTCCTTGACATCGTGGTTCATCCGATGAGATCATCGTGGAACATGTGGGAGCCAACATGGGTATCCAGATCCCGCTGTTGGTTATTGACCGGAGAACGTCTCGGTCATGTCTGCATGGTTCCCGAACCCGTAGGGTCTACACACTTAAGGTTCGATGACGCTAGGGTTATAAAGGAAGTTTGTATGTGGTTACCGAATGTTGTTCGGAGTCCCGGATGAGATCCCGGACGTCACGAGGAGTTCCGGAATGGTCCAGAGGTAAAGATTTATATATGGAAAGTTGTTGTTCGGGTTCCGAAAAAAGTTCGGGTTTTTTCGGTATTGTACCGGGAAGCTTCCAGAAGGTTCCGGAGGATTCCGGAGGGGTCCGGAGGTCCGGAAACTGTTCCACCACGTCCAATACAGCAGCATGAGCTGTAAGGGGGCGCCCTAGCCTTAATGGGCCAGGGGCACCAGCCCCCCCTGGGCCCATGCGTATGGGAGGGGGGAAACCCTAAGGGGGAGGGCCTCCACTTGACTTGGGAGGCACTCCTCCCCCCCTTGGCCGCACCCCTTCCTTGGAGGAAGGGGCAAGGCTGCGCCTCCCCCCTCTCCCTTGCCCCTATATATAGTGGAGGGGAGGGAGGGCAGCCATACCTGAAGCCCTGGCGCCTCCCTCCCTCCCGTGACACCTCCTCCTCTCCCACAGGTGCTTGGCGAAGCCCTGCAGGATTGCCACGCTCCTCCACCACCACCACGCCGTCGTGCTGCTGCTGGATGGAGTCTTCCTCAACCTCTCCCTCTCTCCTTGCTGGATCAAGGCGTGGGAGACGTCACCGGGCTGTACGTGTGTTGAACGCGGAGGTGCCGTCCGTTTGGCACTAGGATCTCCTGTGATTTGGATCACGACGAGTACGACTCCTTCAACCCCGTTCTCTTGAACGCTTCCGCTTAACAATCTACAAGGGTATGTAGATGCACTCTCCTTCCCCTCGTTGCTGGTTTCTCCATAGATAGATCTTGGTGACACGTAGGAAAATTCTGAATTTCTGCTACGTTCCCCAACAGTGGCATCATGAGCTAGGTCTATTGCATAGATTCTTTGCACAAGTAGAACACAAAGTAGTTGTGGGCGTTGATTTTGTTCAATATGCTTACCGTTACTAGTCCAATCTTGTTTCGATGGTATTGTGGGATGAAGCGGCCCGGACCGACCTTACACGTACTCTTACGTGAGACAGGTTCCACCGACTGACATGCACTTGGTGCATAAGGTGGCTAGCGGGTGCCAGTCTCTCCCACTTTAGTCAGAACGGATTCGATGAAAAGGGTCCTTATGAAGGGTAAATAGCAATTGGCATATCACGTTGTGGTTTTGCGTAGGTAAGAAACGTTCTTGCTAGAAACCCATAGCAGCCACGTAAAACATGCAAACAACAATTAGAGGACGTCTAACTTGTTTTTGCAGGGTATGCTATGTGATGTGATATGGCCAAGAAGAATGTGATGAATGATATGTGATGTATGAGATTGATCATGTTCTTGTAATAGGATTCACGACTTGCATGTCGATGAGTATGACAACCGGTAGGAGCCATAGGAGTTGTCTTAAATTTATTGTATGACCTGCGTGTCATTAAACAACGCCATGTAATTACTTTACTTTATTGCTAACCGGTAGCCATAGTAGTAGAAGTAATAGTTGGCGAGACAACTTCATGAAGACACAATGATGGAGATCATGATGATGGAGATCATGGTGTCATGCCGGTGACGATGATGATCATGGAGCCCCGAAGATGGAGATCAATGGAGCTATATGATATTGGCCATATCATGTCACTACTATATAATTGCATGTGATGTTTATTATGTTTATGCATCTTGTTTACTTAGAACGACGGTAGTAAATAAGATGATCCCTTACACCAATTTCAAGAAGTGTTCTCCCCTAACTGTGCACCGTTGCTAAAGTTCGTCGCTTCGAAGCACCACGTGATGATCGGGTGTGATAGATCCTTACGTTCACATACAACGGGTGTAAGACAGATTTACACATGCAATACACTTAGAGTTAACTTGACGAGCCTAGCATGTACAGACATGGCCTCGGAACACGGAGACCGAAAGGTCGAGCATGAGTCATATAGTAGATACGATCAACATGAAGATGTTCACCGATGATGACTAGTCCGTCTCACGTGATGATCGGACACGGCCTAGTTGACTCGGATCATGTAATCACTTAGATGACTAGAGGGATGTCTATCTGAGTGGGAGTTCATAAGATGAACTTAATTATCTGAACATAGTCAAAAGATCTTTGCAAATTATGTCGTAAGCTCGCGCTTTAGTTCCACTGTTTAGATATGTTCCTAGAGAAAATATAGTTGAAAGTTGAAAGTAGCGATTATGCGGATAGTAGAAAGCTTATGTCCTTAATGCACCGCTCAGTGTGCTGAACCCCAAACATCGTTTGTGGATGTTGCGAACATCGGACATACACGTTTTGATAACTACGTGATATTTCAGTTAAACGGTTTAGAGTTGAGGCACCAAAGACGTTTTCGAAATGTCGCGGAACATATGAGATGTTTCGAGGGCTGAAATTGGGATTTCAGGCTCGTGCCCACATCAAGAGGTATAAGACCTTCGACGATTTTCTTAACCTGCAAACTAAGGGAGAAAAGCTCAATCGTTGAGCTTGTGCTCAGATTGTCTGAGTGCAACAATCACTTGAATCGAGTGGGAGTTGATCTTCCATATGAGATAGTGATGTTTCTCCAAAGTCATTGCCACCAAGCTGCTAGAGCTTTGTGATGAACTATAACATATCAGGGATAGATATGATGATCCTTGAGGTATTCACGATGTTTGACACCGTGAAAGTAGAAATCAAGAAGGAGCATCAATTGTTGATGGTTGGTGAAACCACTAATTTCAAGAAGGGCAAGGGCAAGAAGGGATACTTCATGAAACGGCAAATCAGCTGCTGCTCTAGTGAAGAAACCCAAGGTTGAACCCATACTCGAGACTAAGTGCTTCTGTTATAAGGGGAACAGCCACTGGAGCAGAATTACCCTAGATACTTGGTAGATGAGAAGGCTGGCAAGGTCGATAGAAGTATATTGGATATACATTATGTTAATGTGTACTTTACTAGTACTCCTAGTAGCACCAGGGTATTAGATACCGGTTCGGTTGCTAAGTGTTAGTAACTCGAAATAAAAGCTACGGAATAAACGGAGACTAGCTAAAGGTGAACTGACGATATGTGTTGGAAGTGTTTCCAAGTTTGATGTGATCAAACATCGCACGCTCCCTCTACCATCAAGATTAGTATTAAACCTGAATAATTGTCATTTGGTGTTTGCGTTGAGCATAGACATGATTGGATTATGTCTATTGCAATACGGTTATTCATTTAAGGAGAATAATGGTTACTCTATTTATTTGAATAATACCTTCAGTGGTCTTGCACCTAATAGGAATGGTTTATTGAATCTCGATCGTAGTGATACACATTTTCATGCCAAAAGATATAAGATAGTAATGATAGTACCACTTACTTGTGGCACTGCCATGTAAGTCATATTGGTATAAAACGCATGAAGAAGCTCCATATTGATGGATCTTTGGACTCACTCGTTTTTGAAAAGTTTGAGACATGCGAGCCATGTCTATTGGTGTATACGCATGAAGAAACTCCATGCAGATGGATCGTTTGGACTCACTTGATTTTGGATCACTTGAGATATGCAAATTATACCACATGGGCAAGATGACTGAAAGCCTCGTTTTCAGTAAAATGGAACAAGATAGCAACTTGTTGGAAGCAACACATTTTGATGTGTGCAGTCCAATGAGTGCTGAGGCATGTAGTGAATATCATTATGTTCTTACTTCACAGATGATTTGAGTAGATACTGAGTATATTTACTTGATGAAACACAAGTCTGAATTATTGAATGGTTCAAGTAATTTCAGAGTGAAGTTGAAGATCATCTTGACAAGAGGATAAAATGTCTATGATATGATCATAGAGATGAGTATCTGAGTTACGAGCTTTGGCACGCAATTAAGACATTGTGGAAATTGTTTCACAATTAATACCGCCTGGAACACCATAGTGTGATGGTGTGTCCGAACATCATAGTTGCACCCTATTAGATATGGTGCGTACCATGATGTCTCTTATCGAATTACCACTATTGTTCATGGGTTAGGCATTAGAGAAAACCACACTCATTTTAATAGGGTACCACGTAATTCCGTTGAGACGACAATGTTTGAATTATGGTTTGGAGAAACCTAAGTCGTCGTTTCTTAAAGGTTTGTGGCTGCGACGCTTATGTGAAAAAGTTTCAGGTTGATAAGCTCGAACCCAAAGCGGATAAAATGCATCTTCATAGGACACCCAAAACAGTTGGGTATACCTCCTAATTCAGATCCGAAAGCAATAAGGATTGTTTCTTGAATCGGGTCCTTTCTCGAGGAAAAGTTTGTCTCGGAAAGTTGAGTGGGAGGATGGTGGAGACTTGATGAGGTTATTGAACCGTCACTTCAACAAGTGTGTAGCAGGGCACAAGAAGTTGTTCCTGTGGCACCTACACCAATTGAAGTAAAAGCTTATGATAGTGATCATGAAGTTTCGGATCAAGTCACTACCGTACCTCGTAAGGTGACAAGGATACGTACTACTTCAGAGTGGTACAGTAATCCTGTCTTGAAGGTCATGTTGCTAGACAACAATGAACCTACGAGCTATGGAGAAGTGATGGTGGGCCCAAATTCCAACAAATGGTTAGAAGCCATGAAATCCGAGATAGGATCCATGTATCAGAACAAAGCATGGACTTTGGTGGACTTGCCCGATGATCGGCAAGCCATTGAGATAAATGGATCTTTAAGAAGAAGACGGACGTGGATGGTAATGTCACCATCTATGAAGCTCGACTTGTGGCGAAGAGTTTTTTCACAAGTTCAAGGAGTTGACTACGATGAGATTTTCTCATCTGTAGCGATGCTTAAGTCCGTCGGAATCATATTAGCATTAGCTGCATTTATGAAATCTGGCAGATGGATGTCAAGACGAGTTTCCTTACCAGTTTTCGTAAGGAAAGGTTGTATGTGATACAATCAGAAAGGTTTTGTCGATCCTAAGGATGCTAAAAGGTATGCTAGCACCAGCGATCCTTCTAAGGACTGGAGTAAGCATCTCGGAGTTGGAATATGCACTTTGATAAGATGATCAAAGATTTTGGGTTTATACAAAGTTTATGAGAAACTTGTATTTCCAAAGAAGTGAGTGGGAGCACTATAGAATTTCTGATGAGTATATGTTGTTGACATATTGATGATCAGAAATGATGTAGAATTTCTAGAAAGCATATAGGGTTATTTGAAAGGTGTTTTTCAATAGAAAACCTGGATTAAGCTACTTGAACATTGAGCATCAAGATCTATGAGGATAGATCAAAACGCTTAATGGTACTTTCAAATGAGCATATACCTTGACATGATCTTGAAGGTGTTCAAGATGGATCAGTCAAAGAAGGAGTTCTTGCCTGAGATGTAAGGTATGAAGTTAAGACTTAAAGCTCGACCACAGCAGAAAAGAGAGAAAGGACGAAGGCCGTCCCCTATGCTTCAGACGTAGGCTCTATAGTATGCTATGTTGTGTACTGCACCGGAAGTGTGCCTTACCATGAGTCAGTCAAGGGGTACAAGAATGATCCAGGAATGGATCATTGGACAACGGTCAAAATTATCCTTAGAGGAATAAGGATATGTTTCTCGATTATGGAGGTGATAAAGAGTTCGACGTAAAGGGTTACGTCGATGCAAGCTTTAACACCTATCCGAATGACTCTGAGTAGCAAACCGGATACATATAGTGGAACAACCATTTGGAATAACTCCAAGTGGAGCGTGGAAGCAGCATTTACAATATGACCTAGAGATTTGCGAAGTACACACGGATCTGAATGTTGCAGACCCGTTGACTAAAACCTCTCTCACAAGCAGAACATGATCAAACCCCAGAACTCATTGAGTCTTAATCACATGATGATGTGAACTAGTTTAGTGACACTAGTAAACTCTTTGGATGTTGGTCACATGGTGATGTGACCTGTGAGTGTTAATCACATGGCGATGTGAACTAGATTATTGACTCTAGTGCAAGTGGGAGACTGTTGGAAATATGCCCTAGAGGCAATAATAAATTAGTTATTATTATATTTCCTTGTTCATGATAATCGTTTATTATCCATGCTATAATTGTATTGATAGGAAACTCAGATACATGTGTGGGTACATAGACAACACCATGTCCCTAGTACGCCTCTAGTTGACTAGCTCGTTGATCAATAGTTGGTTACAGTTTCCTGACCATGGACATTGGATGTCATTGATAACAGGATCACATCATTAGGAGAATGATGTGATGGACAAGACCCAATCCTAAGCCTAGCACAAAGATCGTGTAGTTCGTATGCTAAAGCTTTTCTAATGTCAAGTATCATTTCCTTAGACCATGAGATTGTGCAACTCCCGGATACCGTAGGAATGCTTTGGGTGTACCAAACGTCACAACGTAACTGGGTGGCTATAAAGGTGCACTACAGGTATCTCCGAAAGTGTCTGTTGGGTTGGCACGAATCGAGACTGGGATTTGTCACTCCGTGTAAATGGAGAGGTATCTCTGGGCCCACTCGGTAGGACATCATCATAATGTGCACAATGTGACCAAGGGGTTGATTACGGGATGATGTGTTACGGAACGAGTAAAGAGACTTGCCGGTAACGAGATTGAACAAGGTGTCGGTATACCAATGATCGAATCTCGGGCAAGTATAATACCGCTAGACAAAGGGAATTGTATACGGGATCGATTGAGTCCTTGACATCGTGGTTCATCTGATGAGATCATCGTGGAACATGTGGGAGCCAACATGGGTATCCAGATCCCGCTGTTGGTTATTAACCGGAGAACGTCTCGGTCATGTCTGCATGGTTCCCGAACCCGTAGGGTCTACACACTTAAGGTTCGATGACGCTAGGGTTATAAAGGAAGTTTGTATGTGGTTACCGAATGTTGTTCGGAGTCCCGGATGAGATCCCGGACGTCACGAGGAGTTCCGGAATGGTCCAGAGGTAAAGATTTATATATGGAAAGTTGTTGTTCGGGTTCCGGAAAAAGTTCGGGTTTTTTCGGTATTGTACCGGGAAGCTTCCAGAAGGTTCCGGAGGATTCCGGAGGGGTCCAGAGGTCCGAAAACTGTTCCACCATGTCCAATACAGAAGCATGGGCTGTAAGGGGGCGCCCTAGCCTTAATGGGCCAGGGGCACCAGCCCCCCAGGGCCCATGCGCATGGGAGGGGGGAAACCCTAAGGGGGAGGGCCTCCACTTGACTTGGGAGGCACTCCTCCCCCCCCCCTTGGCCGCACCCCTTCCTTGGAGGAAGGGGCAAGGCTGCGCCTCCCCCCTCTCCCTTGCCCCTATATATAGTGGAGGGGAGGGAGGGCAGCCATACCTGAAGCCCTGGCGCCTCCCTCCCTCCCGTGACACCTCCTCCTCTCCCACAGGTGCTTGGCGAAGCCCTGCAGGATTGCCACGCTCCTCCACCACCACCATGCCGTCGTGCTGCTGCTGGATGGAGTCTTCCTCAACCTCTCCCTCTCTCCTTGCTGGATCAAGGCATGGGAGACGTCACCGGGCTGTACGTGTGTTGAACGCGGAGGTGCCGTCCGTTCGGCACTAGGATCTCCGGTGATTTGGATCACGATGAGTACGACTCCTTCAACCCCGTTCTCTTGAACGCTTCCGCTTAACAATCTACAAGGGTATGTAGATGCACTCTCCTTCCCCTCGTTGCTGGTTTCTCCATAGATAGATCTTGGTGACACGTAGGAAAATTTTGAATTTCTGCTACGTTCCCCAACAACCCCTGCATCCACCACCACGCCGTCGTGCTGCTGAATCTTCATCAACCTCTCCTTCCCCTTGCTGGATCAAGAAGGAGGAGACGTCACGCTGACCGTACGTGTGTTAAACGCGGAGGTGCCGTCCGTTCGGCGCTAGGATCTCCGGTGATTCGGATCACGTCGAGTACGACTTCCTCATCCCCGTTCTTTGAACGCTTCCGCGCGTGATCTACAAAGGTATGTAGATGCAATCCGGTCACTCGTTGCTAGATGAACTCATAGATGGATCTTGGTGAAACCGTAGGAAAATTTTTGTTTTCTGCAACGTTCCCCAACACTAGCCTCCCTAATACAATAGCAGGCATTCCAGTCACTTCCATTTTCCTTCATTCTTACTGATGGTCACTGGATGGTGCTTATTGGCTTATGTGGTCATAGATGATGAGTATTAGTGTATTAGGAAAGCTTGTAGCAACATTATTTTGAGTAAGAGCTCAATCCATGTATGTTGTTTGCCATCTAATTTTAAATTCTTAACTGCATAGAAGTTGTAGTGTACATCTTGAATAATGTTTGTGCTTACATGTGTCCTTCCATTTGTTTTTATGTTGGTTGATCAAAGTGTAGATCTGATCCAGTGACAACAACAATAGTGCAGGGTGCATGAGCAGGCCAACATATGGCTTGATCTATTATTTTTGAGGTTGCTTCTTGCGGTTGGTTGCAAGGATAGGTGTTGCGGTGGTCGATTTCTCTTAGGAAGGTTTGTCTTCAACCTATGGACCATTGGTTGGTCCCCAACAATTTATGCAACGATACTAACTCTTGTGTCTCGCGCCTGCAGTGTTTGACTGGTTTCTTATTGTGAGAGCTGGGACAATCATTTGGACTCTTGGACTATGCTCTCAGAGGTGTCACGGTCCGAGAGGATACAGTGGGATGGCTCCATCTACTAGAGTGCTAGGTAGCCTATTGTTAACTCCTGCTCATACCTCCTCAGTTTGTTTTATATGTGTGCACATGGACAAATTAATTGGTATGATAGTGACTGTTTTTTTGTGTGTAGGTGTTGTGGTTCAGTCATTTCTTGGTTATTTCATCCTCACCACATGATGTTTGCTGTTTATTCTTCTTGCCCGCATCATACATCCGGTTAATGTTGCTATATTAGCCAATCTATTTTGGCATACGCAGTGCATCTCTACCTATGTGTTACGTGTCATCCTTGCCTTACTAAGTTACCATGGAAACACTCAGGTGTTGTTTTCTCCCATGTATATATGTATATGTAGATGCCCTCTGCTTTGGCACCATCATTTGGGAGGGGTTTGTACTAACGATGGCCATATAAAGCACACCGACTTTGTTTTTCTTGATGCACAAGTGCCTTTCTGGCCTTTCCTCTTTACCCTCCTTGGCGAGTCTCACTTTTGTCTCTTTAACTGGGCCTTTAAACATGTGGTTACAATCGTATTTGTATGTTTTGGTGGTTAGGAATAGTAGTATCTAGCACCGTGATAATCCTGCATACTGATTATCCCTTTTTTGATAATTGTCTTTAGCTTTGTATATCAAACGATTCAACATTTTCGTTTGTATTCTAGGCAATTTACTAATTATAAAAACAAATCTTACAATTGCAGTCTTACAAACAGTTCGTGAGGCTTCATGCAATATTTCTTTTTTGCACGTATCTATGAAACTATAGCAGTTCCGCTGTTTTCCCCATGTTAGGCCAAGCGGACCAATGGCATTCTTAACCTCATAGGTTAGTCTTATTCCTTAATTTATTTCTTCAATTTTCTGATTTAGATACTATAAATTAGTCATGCATTCTTAAAGATTGAAATGCTGGTCCAGGGTAAACATCTGGTTAGTCGACATGAACCTCATGTTTGATTGAGTTTCAAATCTAATGGAACAGAAACTAGCGATGTATATAGCCGAATTAAAGTATGGAGAACCCCATTCAGTTTGAGGCAATAAATAAGCTCCCATATTTGATAAATTTGCTTGCTTTGTCATGTTACTTCCTGTAGCTCTTAAATAAGATCTTGAGATGTAATTTTCGAAAATAGTTGGTACTCACATGTTTGCTTTCCTTTCTACCGTCTTGCTTTCCCTGCTACTCACTTTCTTTCTTAATAGTGTAATTGTCTTTGTGTTGACGCTCAAAAGTGGCACGAACATAAAGCAGCATGCCGGGGTGAAAACCTTGCCAGGATAAAATCTTGCCGGTGTGAAAGCTTGCCGGTGTGAAGGCTTGCCGGCGTGGAAAGCTTTCCGGCACAGAAAGATCGCCGGTGTGGAAGCTTACCGGTGTGAAATCTTGCCGGGTGAGAAACTTGCCAGAGAGGAACCCTTGCCGGAGTACAAACCTTGCCGGAGTGAAACCTTGCCGGTGTGAAAGCTTGCCGGGTAAAAACATTGCCGGTGTGGAAAGCTTACTCGGATGGAAAACTTACCAGGTTGGAGGCTGTGATAGTCAATTGAACGAGAAGTTGAAGATGGGCTCAAAAGGTTATTCAGATGATTTGGGATGGAAAAATATTCTACATAGAAGTTGTGCGTCTCGTCGAAACGGTCGATTTTGATATAAGAATCGTCCCAATCCAAGTTCATATGCAAAAGTTAGAGTTATCGAAGTGCAGCCCTGTCATGAGGCGACATGTGGCGTGCCCCACCAGACATAAGTCTGATGGGTAGCGCGAGCGAACAGGTGTTCTGCGTGACCATTTTGGTCTAGAAGATGGCCTCAAATCAAAAAACGATCAACATGAAAGTTGTTCGTCTCGTCGAAACGGTCAAGATTGCTTTTGGGCTCGTTTCCATCCGAGATTATTTACCACCACAAAAAAGACCCGCAAGGTGCAGCCAGTTTAAACCTAACAGTTTTGGAAAGTTCGGACAAAACCAATCCGAATTTGACTAGGGTTTTGGACGTGAATCCAAGCCTTTTCCTTGCACGGGAAGTCCAGCCGCCTCTTATATACCTAAGGGGTGACGGCCGATTAAACAACACACAATCAAACAAACACATCTACTACTTTTTCGTGTTCATCTACTTTTTATCTCTCATTTGTATCTTTCTTCTTGTTCTTCGCTAGTTCTTCATGCTGGAGAGCTGCGGATCCACGAGGCTCTAGGGGTGAGCGAATCAACCTGGAGCAGCCCATAGCCGCCGCGAGCCCTGACGGGGTCCCTCCCGGGCAAACGGGGCTTCGGGTCTACAAAAACATCTGCCGGCTGTCCTGCGTATCGCGCTGCCGGTCAGATCTCCTTCGACGCGAGCTGCGGTGCATCACCCCCGGCGTCGAGGGTACACGGTGACGTGTTCGTGTGCGAACACACTTTTTGGCGACTCCGCTGGGGAAGAAGTTTCGAACGGTCTCTGGCCCGTTCTTGCTACAAAGAGATCGTCATCAAGTTGCTGAAATCTACAAAGGTAATATGAATACCGAATTCCCCTTTGTAGATGCAAATAATTCATATGTTGTTGCTGGATCACCTAATGAGCATAATGTATCGGCTAGTCCTAGTTTTATCAATCATGCATCTAATTATGCGCAAGGGCCGATGCAAAACAATTTTCATGCTTCAAATTCTTATGATTTTAGCAACGTACAACATATGTATCCAAACTCTCATGCATCGGCAACCCCACAAATCCATATGCCGATGAACAACATGATGGGTTTGGTTAATCAATTTGAAACACCTCATGTTAAAATTTCCAATAGCATACAAGAAAGTGTTTCACCTTTTTATTCATCGGCAACTGATTTGCAATATGTGAATCCAACCTTGCCAATGGATGGGAGAATTGGCCATTCTACTACTAGCTATTCGGCCAGTTACTCTCAACCATCATATGCTGCACCTCATGTTAGTAATTTTTCAGCACCGTATGCAACTGTAGATGTTCATAATTCGGCCCCGCATCTTCATGGTCACAGACGAATAAGTGAAAATTTTACAGGAACACATGTGCCGTCATCAAATACTGTAGCATATAATGCATACTCTACGCAATTCAAGAATTTCGACAACACTCACGAATCATTGCCGAAAGAATCTAAAAGCGTTGCGGAGCAATCCCTTCCAGAAGCGGTTGTGGCTACACTAAAAAAGTGCTTGGCACAAAACAAGAGGATTAGTGCTCTTTGCCTTGAACAGTATGAAAAGGGGTTGTTTCCTGATTATGCTGCAATAAAAGCTAGAGTTTTACAAGAAGATGAATCTTTGCCAATTGATAAAATTGGCGAGCAAAAATATGGTTTTACAACAATGCATATGCCTTCACCTAATACTACATCATATTATACAGCCCCTACACAATTGCAAAGTTTCGGCAACACCCATATGCCATTGCCGAAAGAATCTAAAAGCATTGGGGGGCAATCGTATCCGAAGTGGGCTGAAATTGAGAAAAAGATTAAAGCCAATTTCGCCGCTCGCCGCCAGAAACAAAAAGAAACAGAATTGGCTCAAGTGAAAGAAGCATTGCCAATTGGTAGAAGCAATGTAAAGAAAGATGATTCAGAACATGAAAGTGCTCCGGTTAAAAGAGCTGAATCAAGAAGTATATATTATGAATCCATCAAATGCAAAGAGGCAAGCATTATTGAGAAAGGGCATGGCAAGCATAGCAAAGCGACCATACTTGATTTTTCCAAAGTTAATGGAACCTACTTCCTGCCCTATGAGTTTCGTGCGAGAGAAATTGATGAACTTCAAGGATAAGAACAAGTAGCCGAACAAAGTTTGGCTGACAAAAAATTTCAATGTAATGATGCACGGAATCAAGAAAAAGATGATGAAGAGGCATTGGGGAGCCATCCAAAGGCGAAACAAGATATTGTTCAAGTCACACCACCATCGTGCTCTCCCAACATATTTGAAGAGGTATGTTTAGCAAGTAATTTACCTATTTTCAGATTTGGTCAGGACTTTATTGTTGATGCATCTATTAGAAAAATCCTCATAAGTAATTTTGAAAGACCAATGAAGAAGGGTAATTTACTTGCTAGCAATAAAGTTGTTATTGAGCATATCGGTCAACCCATTACGACATTTATAAAGACCGATAGTGACTTATTATTAGAGCCAAAGCTTTCCCTGTTGCTTTATCTAAAGTTCATATCTATTTGGGTAGCTTTGCTTATTTCATACTTGGCTTGCACTTGGTATCAATTGAGACATGTATGTTCTAACTATTTTCGTTTTAGAAATTTAAAGCCAAGGTTAAATTCTGTTGAGAAAACCAATGCTAGTATAATATCTTACCCAAAGACATCAGAAATAGAGTGCAAAACACAATGCATAGCCGAATGGTGTGGTGCAAAATCTGAACCATTCGTTTGCTTAATTCCAAAGCCGTTCTCGCATCAAGATCGGCTAGAAAATAAAAGGTTTACCTTTAATTCAAACATGTGTGATAAAGTCTTTGATTTGTTGTTGAGGAATAATTATATTAGAATTCTTGATCACCATGTTGAGCCATCTGTCTAGGGACGAATGTATTGTAAGTTGCATGATTCGTCCAAGCATAATTTTGAGAATTGTAACATGTTTCGTCAAATAGTTAAATCGGCCATTGATAAAGGACGATTGAAATTTGTTGAGACACCAAGAGATGGCCAGTCTATTCCGATTGGTCCCGATGGTAGAAAGTTTTTGCATCGGCTGCTTCAAGCTGATCCATTTGAAGAGAAGGTAAAAACTGCAGGTGATGGGATCAAGCTTTCAAGTAAAGAAGTTGTCGAAGAGCATAATGAACATAATCTTGAGGGCAAGAATTCCATCGAAGCTACAATGAAGACGCCAAGGACTGGGGGGCAGCAAGCAAATCCAATGATCGATGAAAGCAAACCAAAAGGAAACAAAGGCCGAAATAAGCGCAAGTGTAAGAGATCAAAAATCACCTTCGCTGAACTATTGGATAAATATCAAAAGAAGAGTGAAGAGAAGAATGCTTATCGGTCCAATCATGCAAAGAAACCAAGATCACCCCAAGGCGCAAATATGAGGATCGGTATTGGCAAAGTGAGAATTTTAATGCAACATATTCATATCCTTATTTTGGGCCGCCAATGCCAATGCCGTGGATGCCTCCCTATGCTCATATAGATCCATATCCATCATGGGACAGGTATGATACAAGGGCACATTCTCCATCTTATTTTAGACCATCTCACCAATATTATGCAGCTCCGAGAAGATTAATATCTGAACAATCACATGTTAAAGACCATTTCAATCATAAGGAATCGGTCCAGAGCTCAAGGATGAAGAAAGAGGTGGTCAAGCAAGTTTACCGTGTTAAAAGAGATGGTCGTAAGAGTGCAACTTCACATTTGATCTCAAATAAAAAAGAGCCAATTAAAGTGTTAACATTGGCTACTAAAGGCAATGAGACAAAGCAACCAATTATTGAGAGTCAAAGTGCCAAATCTGAAGAAAAGAAGTTGAGAGTGCATAAGGCCAAAAAGGAACTATCATGGGTCAAAACAGAATTACAGCCGAGATGCCCACTCGGCTTAACATATTGGCAATAGAAGGAACTACAAAATCTTAGTGCACAAGAGTTTAGACAGAAGAACATGGCATGGGTTCCCAAGAGGATCATTCATAACAAAAATGATGTGTATGCTTCTATTGCAACAAGTACAATAAAAGTGAAGAAAGAGAAGAATGGAAGCAACAAACAATTAAGCCGAAGGTGTGGATCACAACATCAAAACTTCAGTTAGCACATCATCCATTTTCTTCAACAATGCCACTGATGCCTTTGCCATGGAATTCATCCACAGGTATGATCAGTTACCCTCCATGGACTTATTTTGATCCATGGATGCAACATAATTTTCGATATCATGACAAAGTATTACCAAATCACTATACATTTGGTTAGTTACATTTTTGTTGCTAATACAAAGGGGCCAAAATATCTTATTGCTATTTCATTTGTTTATTTCGGCTATACATACCTTGGTGGGTGAATACTACATGGACCTCATTGTAATGGCCGATATTTATCTATCGCCCTAAGAATATATCTAAGAATGGCCGGTGTGGTATTCTAACATCATCCTTAGTTTGAGATAAGTGCTTGCAAAGGAATTTGTCAAATTGATGCCATTGAAGATATTATGCATAGACCAATTCACCAAAATTGCAAAGTGAACTTATGTTTTGATTGGGTGTGCTTTGGCTTATTAGTATTCAGAATTTATGTAAGGCCAAATCATGGTTGATTTTATTATTGAGCATCATATTGACATCATGCATAATATTAATTTTGGCTTGATCTCTCTAGAACCATGGAGATTATATATTGATGGTTAAATTTGTAGCAATGGCCAAGGTGTTGGTGTTGTTTATATATATCCTTATGGTGCTATTTTGTGAAGCCTCATGCCGCTTAAAATATTTTTGCACAATGATCAAAGCCGAATATGCATTGTCATTCGGATTGGAGCTTTGCCTTGCTATAGGTGCTATACAATTGAGGCTTCCGGTGATTCGTTACTAGTAGTGCAACAAATATCCAATGGTTATCAATGTTTTGACGAATCACTTTTTGTTTATCTTGAGGTATGTCTAGATGTAAAATTTACCATGGGTTGTTTTAAGATTCTTCATATATCTAGACATGATAATTGGAGAGAGTTGGCATAGCAAGCAGTTGGCTACCATGTTGGTCATGGTGTGTTGCACATCTATCAATAGCCGATGCTTATTCTTGCCAACATAGGTAAGGCCGAATTGGAGTCCACAGCTTCGGCCACTAATGAAATTTTTATGCATGCGAAAGTAAGGATTGGAGAAAGTTTATTGTTGATTGTCTACAAAATCCTAGCAAAAGGGTGAACAATATGGTTCGAAGGATGACATTGAGATACATATCTATGGAACTTTATCACCGGATTGTTAATGAAGCTGAGAAGGTTTCACCCAAGTTTGCATCAGAAAGTTCACACAAGACATGGCTGATATATACTTATCGTCCTAAGAACATAAATGGCCGATGGAGTGTTGACATCGTCCTTAGAACAAACTTGGTACAAGTATTTTTCGGCACGCTAGCTTTACCGAAAAATAGGGGGGCATGTGTTGATGCTCAAAAGTGGCACGAACATAAAGCATCATGCCAGGACGAAAACCTTGCCGGGATAAAATCTTGCCGGTGTGAAAGCTTGCCGGTGTGAAGGCTTGCCGGCGTGGAAAGCTTGCCGGCACAGAAAGATCGCCGGTGTGGAAGCTTACCGGTGTGAAATCTTGCCGGGTGAGAAACTTGCCAGGGAGGAACCCTTACCGGAGTACAAACCTTGCCGGAGTGAAAGCTTGCCGGGTAGAAACATTGCCGGTGTGGAAAGCTTACTCGGATGGAAAACTTGCCAGGTTGGAGGCTGTGATAGTCAATCGGACGAGAAGTTGAAGATGGGCTCAAAAGGTTATTCAGATGATCTCGGAAGGAAAAATGTTCTACACGGAAGTTGTGCTTCTCGTCGAAACGGTCGATTTTGATATAAAAATCATCCCAATCCAAGTTCGTATGCAAAAGTTAGAGTTATCGGAGTGCAGTCCTGTCACGAGGCGACATGTGGCGCGCCCCACCAGACATAGGTCTCATGGGTAGAGCGAGCGAACAGGTGTTCTGCGTGACCGTTTTGGCCTAGAAGATGGCCTCAAATCAAAAAACGATCAACATGGAAGTTGTTCATCTCGTCGAAACGGTCAAGATTGCTTTTGGGCTCGTTTCCATCCGAGATCATTTACCACCACAAAAAAACCCGCAAGGTGCAGCCAGTTTAAACCTAACAGTTTTGGAAAGTTCGGACAAAACCAATCCGAATTTGACTAGGGTTTTGGACGTGAATCCAAGCCTTTTCCTTGCACGGAAAGTCCAGCCGCCTCTTATATACCTAAGGGGTGACGGCCGATTAAACAACACACAATCGAACAAACACATCTACTACTTTTTCGTGTTCATCTACTTTTTATCTCTCCTTTGTATCTTTCTTCTCGTTCTTCGCTAGTTCTTCATGCTGGAGGGCTGCGGATCCAAGAGGCTCTAGGGGCGAGCGAATCGACCTGAAGCAGCCCATAGCCGCCGCGAGCCCTGACGGGGTCCCTCCCGGGCAAACGGGGCTTCGGGTCTACAAAAGCATCTGCCGGTTGTCCTGCGTATCGCGCTGCCGGTCAGATCTCCTTCGACGCGAGCTGCGGTGCATCACCCCCGGCGTCGAGGGTACACGGTGACGTGTTCGTTTGCGAACACTTTGCTTCATCTGTATAGATGCTAGCTATTTTGTTATGAGCTGCTGCTACAAGAGAACTAATGGTTGATTGCTATATTCACCCTTTCTCACTTTCATCTATATATGTCATTGCTTTTTCATTCTTGCTGAGTGGGTCAATTACATTTGATGAACAAGCTGCATATTCCTTTTTATACCATTGTGCTCTGTTTAGTTTTGCTTCCATCAACCAATAACTGACTGGGAGGCATGCCATGAAAATGGCAAAGAAAAGCAGTGTGTAAAATATTAGAAAGAAAAGGAAAAAGGTCCATGGAAAATATTAAACTTCTCCCTGTTTTATTTATATCGGCAAGAACTTGGGCATGATTCCTTCTTCTCCTGAATACTAAGCTTATTTATTTTCTTGGTGTTAGATTACTAATGTGGAGAAATATAATTCTTATCGATGGTTGCTCGATGGCGCTGAGTATCATGTAAGGTCATTAGAAGTCATAGATGGATCAACATATTCTTCCGCTGCTAATTAGCATGTTTGGTCTATTTTATTTCAAACATATGTATTATTTACCAAGGCACCTGCCTACTTTCATAATGATGTTATAACGTTAGGCGTTAGGTCATTAAAAGTCATAGATGAATCAACATATTCTTCCGCTGCTAATTAGCATGTTTGGTCCATTTATTTCAAACATATCTATGACTCACAAAGGCTGCTGCCTACTTTCATGATGATGTTATCCCATAGTTACATTGGTGTCTGAAAGTGAGCCTTCTCTTAACTCCCTTTATCTGCAGTAAATGAAACCTAGAGGTGGAGGGGTTTGGATGATCTATAGTGAAAGGATACCATCGAGCAAGTGAACGCGCAACGGCACAAGGAGGGTCTCCCCGGCGCGGAGGTAGAGGACGTTGCCGGTTGCATCTCTCTCTGACCTGAAGCCCACCTTGGCATGGATGTGACCAGCGTTGATCCCCAACATTGGCAAGCACTGTAAGGTCCCTCTTCTTATGTTTCTGGTACACATATACCACATATGTTCATATATACAGTGCTAAAATGCTTTTATTAACCAATTACTTATGCAGCCTTTTCGTCAGGACTGTACTCATTCAGGGGAAACTTTAATTAGGACTTCGAAACATCTTTTGTATCCTTAGACCCAGGTAGATTGTAGACAAAAAGAGAAATTTAAATAATGGCCCCTTGCACACTAATTCTTAGATCCAGGTTGATTGTTATCTCTTCATTATATCATTACTCGCTCCTTCCTACTTATTTTTCAGTGAAGAGTTAAATCTGTCCTATTCTTGCACTATTTATTTTTATATTAGCACCAAAGATATTGTATGGAGTTGCTACTCCTCTAAAGCTTTGTTTTTTCATCATATGCATCTATCCATATGATGCAGAGTCCGACTGCTCTGAGTTTGATGAGTTCCCTGGTTTCTGCCCATCTGATGATACCGATGGCAAGTGCGGTGCAAGCCGTTTTGATGAAGATTTCTTCTTCGACGAGAATGACTGAACTTCAGGCACAAGAAAAGAACTGAGGCCCTTTTAGTTTATCAGCAAGCTTTGCCTAAGTGTCATGCTTAGCTTTGGTGCCACTATGAAAGTGTTCTGAATTAGTGCAGTATGCACCTGTCCAACCTTAGTGTAAATTATTTGTAATCAGTACTCTCAACCAGTGTTCTAGATGGATGATAGTAGGCAATGTATGTCTGCATAAGACTACTACCCCTTGGCTATTGTAATTTATTCACTTGTCAAATGTTGGATTGAGTATTATGTATCTATCTACTCTGCCACTTCTGCTACTCTATAGCACTGAGCTTTATGCCCTGCTTCTCTTAATCAAGATACATGCTTCTGCTTTGTGATCAACTCGTGCTGTTTTTAATCAGAATAAATACTATTGATTTGTCACAGCGTTTGGACCCGCACTATCGGACTCCCGGTCTATGCCTACGGCCATGGGCCGTCGGCATAGGCCCCTAGGCCGTCGGCATAGATCTATGCCGACGGCAGCCGTCGGCATAGAGCCGTCAGTCTAGATTACGTCAGCGTACTCCTGTCAGACCGTCGGCGTAATAATGCCGTCGGCATAGGGGGGTATGCCGACGGCCCTGGCGCAGCCGTCGGCATAGTTTAGCCGTCGGCGTAGTTTTCCGTCTGACGGCAATGGACGGCGCCGTCAAACTGCTGGCGGGTCAGGGGGCGACACATGGCAGGGCTATGCCTACGGCAAAGCCGTCGGCATAGGTTAAATCTATGCCGACGGCTTTGCCGTAGGCATAGCCCTGCCACGTGTCGCCCCCTGGTGTAACCTGGTGGCATGGCTATGCCTACGGCAAAGCCGTCGGCATAGATATAAATCTATGCCGACGGCTTGGCCGTAGGCATAGCCCTGCCACGTGTCGCCTCCTGGTGGCTCCTGAGCGTATCTATGCCGACGGCTTTGCCGTAGGCATAGTTTTTTTTATTCCCTGTTTTCTCTTTTCCAATTCATTTGACAACATTTCAAAACAGAATAATATGAAATATGACAGTTCATCAACATCATTTAAACATAGTCAAGTTCAACATCTAAAGATCATCACCGGCGAAAGTCCACGAACATAAGAGTAGTGCAAGACATGAAACATCATAAAAGTTGAAACATGAAAGACATGGCACAACGACCGCATACACGGAATCATCATGGACACCAAGCACCACCGAGTCCACCTCCTCCAAAACCACCACCACCACCGAGTCCACCTCCGCCAAAACCACCACCAAGTCCACCTCCGCCAAAACCGCCACCGCCAAAACCGCCACCGCGACCACCATCACTCTGCCAGATCGGAGTGACTGGGGTCGACGGAGCAGGAGTCGAGCCACCGGTCCCCTACATGTTTGAAAGAAGATTCTAACGGTAAATATGACATGATAGTGTTGAATGAAGGAGAACTAGTTTGTCATTAGTTAGGCAAATTTACTAATCGGAGTATCACCGCCTAGTGCCAGCCATTCCTCGAACGTGGGAATGTGTGGGGCGTCTCCCGCAGGTGGTGGTGGGGGTCCAACTTGTGTTGGCTCCGTGCGGTTAGTCCAAGACGCCAACATAGCCTGGATGTTAGTTAAACAAGTCCACTTAGAAACAAGCCGTGATCAACAAAGTTAGAAGGAATGAAAGTGCAAATTTGAGCTTGGTTTAAGAGGGCAAAA
Organism: Triticum dicoccoides; assembly: GCF_002162155.2. Classification (NCBI taxonomy): domain Eukaryota; kingdom Viridiplantae; phylum Streptophyta; class Magnoliopsida; order Poales; family Poaceae; genus Triticum; species Triticum dicoccoides. The sequence continues at coordinate 112,768,730 of NC_041392.1, read as the reverse complement.
CTAACCGCCATCACTTGACGGCTGTAATCATCGTTTGCCTTCACTCGTTGCAAGTACTCCCTCACCTCAATATGCCTATGCTCGAGAAAGGTCTGATATGCCTACAAAATTGAGGTTGTTTCTAAGTGGGCAGTGATGAAAATAAACTAAGAAAGATAGAGACAAAGAAGATAAGGGGAAGTACTTACAGCACGTTAGCGGACTAAGGGAGGCTGCGAACGCCCCATACTCTCTAACGGGCTCGGGTTGGTAGCTCGAAGCCGTGTGTACGAGATCGACGGAGTGACCAAGCCATCGAAACACGGATACCGGCTATGGGACTTACCCTGGATGGCCACCACCGCCGTGTCGTCGATCTGAGACTGGGCGACCTCAGGAACGGGAACATCCGGATGCAACTTCTGATAGTTCCGAGTGTAAGACTCCAGGTGTTTCTCGGTGTTGCCGTAGTACTAGCTCTCGCCCTCCTTGCGATCACTCCGCTCGCGGGCCATCTTCCACGACTCCATGTCTGAGAGCGGCCTCTGCAACTTGTCCTCCTGCAACGTCAAACAGAAGTTAGCCATACATAAGAACATGACGGTAAAGAAGAACCAAAATGCATCTTTCATATAGATATACCTTCATGGCCTTGAAGCCCCAGTGGTTCCTGTTTCCTTGGCCGTGTGTCCCGTCTTTTCCACGGTTAGCCCGGGCCTTGATGCTCTTGGCAACAAACTCTGGATCGTCACCGCCCCACCTATCCACCAAACACGCCCATCCGTCATGCCTTCCATAGCACCAACGAGGAGCAACCTATGCAAATTTTGGAAGCGTCCGTTTCCCCCCTCCCGGTGCCGGCGGCGGGGCCGTCCGTGAGGGGGCCACGCCCCGGAGACGCGTGTCGCCTCTTCGAACATGCCACAACACCACCCCGCATGTATGAGGGCCCGATACGACGCTCCGGTGGCATTGCTACCCCCAGGGCCCCCGTCCCGCCTAACCCTGTAGCGTTTGACCACGAGATCTAGCCCTTTGACTTCCCACGGACGGGCTTTGACCAGTGGACCTCTCCACCCGATTGTGTCGGGTCGGCCCAGAGGGACACCGGGGAGCAACATCCGGGCCAAACCCACAGCTAAATCCACTCCGTGTAGACCCGACGCGTCCGTT
>NC_041392.1:112719841-112767096 GCF_002162155.2 Triticum dicoccoides | reverse complement strand
TATGAGGGCTCGGTACGACGCTCCGGTGGCATTGCTACCCCCCCCAGGGCCCCCGTCCCGCCTAACCCTGGAGCGGTTGACCACGGGATCTAGCCCTTTGACTTTGCACGAACGGGCTTTGACCAGTGGATCTCTCCACCCGGTTGTGTCGGGTGGCCCAGAGGGACACCGGGGAGCAACATCCGGGCCAAACCCACAGCTAAATCCACTCCATGTAGACCAGACGCGTCCGTTCCCCCCCCCCTCCAGGTGCCGGCGGCGGCGCCGTCCGTGACGGGGCCACACCCCGGAGATGCGTGCCGCCTCTTCGGACATGCCATAACACCATCTGGTTGTGGTAGGTCATCCGATATATATAAACACTTGGAGCAAAGTCCCCTTCGTATAGACCCGATGCGGCTGTTCCCCATTCCAGTTGCCGGCTGGCGGCGGCACCGTTCGTGAGGGGGGTCACAACGCTTTGTACAGAACCGAAAAATAATGTATGTATGCTTATTAACACATACTGTATGTAAGTTAGTTAAATAAAAATAATAAAGAAAACAGTGAAGAAAAAGAAAAAAACTATATGTATGATTATTAACACATAGTATATGCTTATTAACACAATCTATAGGTATGCTTATTAACACATATTGTATGCTTAATAATAATAATAATAATAATACTATATGGAAAAAAAGGAAAAAAAGAAAAAAAAACTATGCCGACGGCAAAGCCGTCGGCATAGGTGCGGCCAGGGCAGATGGACAGCGCCGCGGATCGATGACGTGTCGGCTATGCCGACGGCTGCCGTCGGCATAGCTCCTGGTCGGTGCGCTCTGGATCGGTGACGTGTCACCTGTACCTATGCCGACGGCCACCGTCACGGCCGTCGGCATAGATTTGACGTCGTTAGCCGGCCGCGATGACAATTGTCAGCGGGCCCGCATCTATGCCGACGGCCTATATATGCCGACGGCAGCTGTAGGCGTAGTCTGGAATAAGCCGACGGCCTATATATGCCGACGGCTGCTGTCGGCGTAGCCGCGGATAGCCCGACGGCCGTTGTACGCCGACGGCCAGGAGCTAGCTGTCGGCATAGCTCGGACTAGGCCGACGGCAGCCGTCGGCATATTTTTGGCTGTCGGCGTAGAGCCCTGTTCCGGTAGTGCCGGCACCGCGGGCCAGGCTGCTGGTCTAGTACATATATATAGGTGATCGAGCCGATGTACCTGCTTCAACTTTAATATTAATAACACCACCATCCAAAGTTCCAAACCCTAATGGCAGGACCGCCGCCGGCATGGGGGGCTGCAGGCGGGAGGGACCTCATAAGTGGACTCCCCGACGACCTGCTCCACGAAATCCTCGGCCGCCTCCTATCCACCACCGCCGCCGCGCACCAGCGTCCTCGCCCGTCGCTGGCGCCGCGTCTGGGCGGACCTCCCCGAGCTCGTCCTCGGCGACGACCTGATCGGTCACGATTCCTTGTCCCTCGACGCCTTCGACGGCGCGCTTGCCGCCCACCCCGCCGCCCACGTCCACAGCCTCAAGATCACAGTGCTCTACGACACCCCCGCCCACTGCGTCGCGTCGTGGCTGCGCTTCGCCTCACGGCGCCTCGCGGGCGCGCTCTACCTCCACGTGCGCGCACCTCGTTCACCTTATCAGTGGGAGCAATGGCGTGCTCGCAAGACCGCGGTTCTCGAGCTGCCACCGTGCGAGGGAGCGACGAGCATAAAGTTTCTCCTCCACGGAGTACCGCACCTCCTCCTCCGGCCACAACCACCGCCGCCGGGCGGGGCCATGTTCCCGGCGCTGACGGACCTGGAGATCAGCGGCGCCACCATGGAAAGCAGTGCCCTAGGAGCCCTCGTGTCCACGCAGTGACCGTGCCTGCGGAAGCTCAGGCTGGCGTTGCTCACGCTGGTCGCCGCGTCCGACGTCTCCATACGCTCCGGCTCGCTCCGGCACCTCGAGTTCACGGACGTCCGGAATGCCATCCGGCTCCACGTCGCCACTCCTGCGCTCCAAGTGCTGGACGTCAGGTCTTTCGTCGCTAACGTCTACGTCGCCGCGCCGAGCCTGGCGGAGGTCGTTGTCTGGAGCACGTGCCCTCGTTTCGTCTTCGCCGACTCCGGGCGACATCTCCGGCGGCTGGAAGTCATGCGGTGCTCTGCCATGGCACCTCTGATGCGGTGGTTCGACTCGGTCGACGAGCTGCGACTCGCCTACATTGTGCGTCGCATTCGCATGCATGCATTGACTATTATCGGCTTCTGTCGTCCGGTCGTCGAATCCTTCTAGTAGCAATTAATTCGTTGAGCTATTGGTTCATTTGTCAGGTACCAGAAGACGGATGGAACTGGAAGAGATTCTTGGATGACGCGACCAATACTCTTCCCAAGTGCTCAACCTTGTGGGTATCCTCAACCGGGAATAACCATGGCTTTGTACCAATCGTGCTGCGTCTCCTCAGGAGAGGGAATGACATAAAGAAGCTGTGTATGTCATACACATACATACCCTCCACGGTAAATTTCGAAGTTTACTTAGTTGTTAAGTTTAGCTGGAACTAAGTTGCTTGATTTTTGATAGTTTACAAAGAAATTTGACCAGATTATAAGGAAAACCGGGCCAAAATGATTTTCGAAATTTGATCCATTTTTTGAATTTGGATCAGTCGATTTCTTTGGGAAGGAAGAAGGAGGCAAGGCCTCATCGAAGAACGAGTTGTAGCCGGCGGAGGCGAGTCCGAAGGTTGGTTCGGGTGCGGGCGGGTGGGAGGTGGGGTGGGTGGGAGGTGGGGTGGGGGGCTTGTCAAGAAATTATGATGGTGTGCCGGTTTAGAGAGATGGCCATGGGTGGGCAACATGGTGGTAAGGGAAGGGTGGGGTGGTGGAGGCAGGCGGATCGGTCTGGGATGGATCGTTGGCGGTCAGATGAAGAAGATAACGATCTATTGGATCTTGATCCAGTGGTTGATATAGAGGGGAAGAAATTGATTGGTCCTCTGGAAAAATTCAGGCAATAGGTCGCTCCTTTATTTGTTCAAGTTCTCCATCTCTCAGGTGGCGACTGAGAAATTGTTAGTCGATTAAGTTTGAGGACGGGGTGTCGACCCGTTGGCTGGGCAGCCCACCCGAGTTCGAGTCCCGGCGACGCGCGGTGCTCACGGAGTTTCTCCTATAAAAAAAAGCCAACAAGGGTTAGCCCTTGGGTTGGTCTCATTTTTTTTAAAGTCGATTAAGTTGCATGTAAGAAAGTTTTTCTTTTTTTGCTGAAAACATCCGTTCCATTAACAAGCGTGTACAAGAACCAGTAGTCACCAAATCTCAATACAAAATCAGGAGCAAGCATCCAAACACCCCAAATAAGTACTTGAGAACTCGCGATATAGGAGTCTGACTGCAACCCGTGTTCCACAACGAGTGAAGAGCTCCTGAAACGGGATACCGCGACAACGTGAAGAACGAAGATCACTAAGCGAATGGGCAAAACGAAATACTAAAACAAGGAAAATTCAAGCGAATGAAGGCCTTGATCTTCCGGAAGATACCCTATTTGACGCCATGTCATGTTCATTGCCTTTTATAGCTTGTACGAGGAGTTGCATGTCCGTTTCAACGTGAACCTTTGGCATGCGTTGCACAAAAGAGTATCATATAATGCTATTGATTTGGTATTCTAAATGTTGATATATTTTTCTGTAAACTTGGTCAAAGTAATAAAGTTTGACTTTGAAAAATCTAATATGCCCCGTACTTTAGAACGGAGCGAATATTTCGCATTCTACTTAGGAACAAAGACTACCTTATTTATTAGTTCTTGCAGTAACACATATTATAGTGACTGTCTTAATTCTTGAAACCGTTCATGTTTAACCACCCCCGCTCTATCTGATTTGGTGGAGGCGTTTTTGTGTCAATTTCAAGGATGGTACGGTACACAAAGTATATTGTATTTTACTTCTCTGTATCAAAATATAAGATGTTTTTGCAGTTCAAATTGAACTGAGAGTAGTTACTAAAAACTGGGATTATATATACAAGTAATGGTTTGTTATTATAAGTTCCCACTTTTGGAATGACTTCTCTGTTGTCTTATTTCTGATCTATATTTTCCTTGCTCTTTTGGATTCCCCTGTTTTCCCAAATGTTTCATATTCCTTTCCATTTTCCGTTTTTATTTGTATAGTTACCTTGTTTTATGTGTTTTTATTGGATTTGATCCAATTCCCCCCAAAATCTGGATGTCGCTGATGCTGTTGCTTTTGCCCGCATGGATAGTGCGCACAAAAACAATTTTTGAGACTTGAGGATTGTCTTGTAACTATATTGGTGTTCAATGTGTTACGTCCATATAGCCTGCGATAATATGCTTAACCTCAGTTATGTTTTGTCCATGAATAATATATACTCCTCTCTAATAATAGAGTTATTATTTATTTTCCAGATTTTTGGATCGCCAATGCGTCCTTGTCACGCACCAAAGAGTTCCATGGCGGACAACACCATCCTTGATTCACTTGAAGAGATAGAGATTGATTATATGAAAGGATCAGAAGATGTATGTGTGGAATTCCTAAAGCAGCTGATATCCAATATATGGAGCATGCCAAAGCTGAAAAGTGTGGAAATCAACATGTCGCACTCCCCTTCTTCCCTGAACGACGTGGTACACGAGAGGATCAGCGCCATGTTCCCTCCGAATATCAGCGTCAGATCAAATGCGTTTCCCAATGGAAGACCGCACCAGATTATTTGAAGCTATTATTTCTACATAACCTGCGTTTTTCATTTTTCAATTTTTTGTTGAGAAACTACCTGATATATACGTATCTGAGATTGGACCATGTGTAGAAAATTGAGAACATAAATACTCCCTCCGCCCAAATTAGTTGTTTTAGATTTGTCTAGATACGAATGTATATATAGACATTTTTTAGTAGACGGGGTACTAATTTGAGGCGGAGGTAATTGAACATATAAACCACGCTAGAGTACCCGCCGTTCTAGGGGCACTCCTCGCGCGAGACGTTTTTGACCGCAGGATGAATTCACCACAGTACATTTTTGGCTCTGGCAGATGGTCAACCGTTGGCCTTTTCTCACATTAGTGTAAGCTTATAGAGAGGATGATGGGTGGGGCTCGTTGGTTGTGGGGTCATGCGACTGATGTGAGTTTCCTCCAGTTTTTGGTACGCGAGAGGCCCCCGCAGCCGCATCCCTCTTCTCGCGCTTCTTCCTCCCCACGACCCCACCTCGCCCCGCGCCGCCATCTCCGCCTCCTCTCTCACGTCCTCCCTGCCGCCATGGCCTAGCCCACCCTCGTCATCGACCTTCCCAAGCCCACTCTCTCTCGAGGGTGCTGCTGGTTGCAATCTGGACGAAGAAAAAGAGACCCCGGAAGAAGTTAGAGCGTCCTGGTGGTGGCTAGATCGATGCGGTCGACGACGAGTGCCAGTGAGCGACGGGGAGGCCCCTACCTCTCCGCACCTTCTCCCAGGTTCCCGATCTGGAGCGGGTGGGACGGACACCGGCGAGGCCAGCCTCCCCTTGACACGAAGGTACTCCCCCTCTCCCCTTTGTGCCCACTCTTTCTTCCCCGACCCCTCTTTCTTGTTACACACAGCCATTGGGGCAGCACACCATATGAATCCGAAGTTAATCACGTGCTTCTTGCCCCCCCTCGCTCTCCCCCTCTTCACACGTACTCTCCTGGATTTAGACAGATTTGATTTATTCTTGTTTCCTTTCCAGATTTAATTTCATCCTTGTTTCCAAGCTCTTCCTATTCATAATCTATTAATTAATGACTTGTACATACGTATTTTATCATGTCTACTGATAATCTCATCACATTACAATTCATACATGAGTTTATTTTATCTTGTCTCCTTCAAGTTTGTATTTAGGCTGTTCATTTTTCCTTTTTCAGATGTATGCCATGTATGTGTAGCCATGGTTCTGAAACACCCCCATTCCTTCTCTTCTTATCAATTTTCTTTGATTCAGTTATTTGACTAAATGATAATGTATGCCCCAGGGTTAATTAGTACCTAAAATGCTACCTTTGGTTTGTGAAAAAAGATCTAGAGTGGCTTCTGCAGCTCCTGTTATGTTTCATTGATTCAGTCATGTAGTAGGACAGTTCCACTGGATTTTACTAAATGGTTTTGTAGCTTTACTTAGTGAAAATGCCTCAGTTGGTTTCTGCAACATTGCTTGTCTGTTGGCAGCTGGAGCATACTTGGTACATGAGCCTTGCCGTGAGTGGTTGTGCAACGGTGACCTCGACGAGCAGGGCAATGTCCAGACACGAGTAAGGCACCAAAGATGACTGGAAGCACTCAAAAAAGTTTACCACGCTGGAGCTATGTCAGGTACCTACTGTTCTTTTGTGTTGTGCGTTTTCTATTTCCCATCAGAAACTCATACCATAATCAATTTGCAGGTTGTATGAGGGCAGTTAATGAATATACTTGCGACCCTTTTACTCTCAGGTAAATCACTAATTATTACATGCTCTTTCGACCCTTTGTGAAGATAGAACGGAAATATCAGCTTCACTCTGCATTTCTTATAGATGTACCTAGGAGAAATGCAGAATTAAGAAGAGCTATTTTCAGAACACCACTATCTGTATCTCTCTATATATGCGGAACTCAGAACTCTTTTTGAAGATGGATGGGTGAACTCCCTTTCCATCTCTGCTTTTTGTCAGTACATGATTGTGCACCTCCTATGCCTGCTTAATTGTGTGTTCATTTTGTTAATCAAGAAGCATATGATTTTATGGCTGGGTACGTTGAAAATATATAAAACCTTTCTTCTTTTGGATAATCTGTTTCCCTTTCGCTAATCTTTGTTACTTGCCTACACATCTATGCATACTATTCACTACTGCTACCAATCCCATGCTTGTTTGTTCAGATACTTGAATGGTGGAACATGGCTTTTGTTCGATGGCGATTTTCCATTCTTTGTATGTGTTGCATTCTTTTGTCCAAAAATAGAGATGTACTTTCTGCAAGAAGAAAATGCTAAGTCTTTTACTAGCAAAGATGTCGATCTTGCACATTTATCTTTCTACGCACAGTCTCACTATCATCTTGTGTAGTTTATTTATAGCGGTTGAGTGCAGAATTTTAGCCCTCCTATTTTAGAGTATGAATCGGAATCTAAATCAGCAATTGTAAAAATGATCAGTAATTGTGCTTACTTTTCAGACTCTCCTCCTTTTTCTTGCTGCTGAACCCCTGCCACCATCATGTCCAGACTGGCTGTCTCCATGGTTGTAGCGCCAAGGTCACCGCATCTTACATCCTGATGCATGCAAGACAATATGATTAAGCTCCCTGTATTTTGTTAATTTCTGGTCTTACTAGCGTATATATTCATTTCTATTTTGTGCTCATGGGGCCTTGATGTATTACGTACGTGTGTTAGGTTGAAGCATGAGGCTGGAAGGGGTCTTGTGCGAGGACTAGCGTTTGCTTCAGTCAAACCAAAATACTTCTAAAATTGCAGCTGCACTTGTTGGTCTGATGTACATGAGAAGCCCCAATTTTGTTGGCAATAGATGCATGGTTTCCCAGTAATTAAAATAACTTAATTTTTTTATATGATGTATGGTAGTCATGTGTCTGATGTTCTTCGTGTATCGGATTCCAAGAGTTTTAGGATGGGCGGTACGGTTCCCATGTTTGATGTTTTTTACTTTCGCAAAATTGGTCGATGCTGATGAGAATGGCAACGGTGGTCTTTGACACTTATATTTTTAATGTATATAATGTTCCCAGTTTTATTGTTTTACTCTCTTTGGTTCAATAAGATTAAGATACATACTTTGCCTTGTGCTGAATCTGATGTCGTTCAAATTCTAGAATTTTTAGGATGGGTTGCAAGTTTCTCTTGTAGGACGTTTTCTTGGTTTCTTAATTTTTTTTGTGATAACATAGGTGATTCTGTTTGTACCTCAAACTTGCCTTTCTATGTTTAAGTTTCAAGAAGACATTATTTGATGTTAGATGGCCATTATGTTTGTTTCATGTGGCAGAGGACTAATGGTACTCTTCCATGAAGAGAAGCAAGTGGATCAGTATGTAGTAGCAGGTATCAATGTTTTCTCATACTGATGATTCTGAAGTAATTAGATTGAGAAAATTGCTTTATTCCCCAATTTCTCTCTGAAACCTTTGCCTTGTCCATGGTCATACCTAAATGAGTTACTTTATTTCCTATAGCTCTATTACTTTTTCCCCTAGAACCTGTCTCTTTAGTCCCCTTTACAATACCATGATCAGGAGGCAAGAAATATGTGTGAATGGAATAAGAACTGTATATAGTTATTGATAAGCATCTTCCAGTATTGATATTAAATGACACCAATATCTGAAAGTTACATGTGTCTACTTTAACATTTTGTTTTGATTTTTTGGTACTTCAGTAAGGTCACTCATCAAGGAAGTGTCTTCTCGGTACTTGCATGATGAAGGACAAAATTGGTTTTCTAACCTTTCATTGTTGGTGCTTTGGAAAGTACAACTGTACAAGTATGCGACATAATAATGCCTGGAAATTGGCCTATGGCTGCATCATTTGAGCTATTTTGGCGTCTCTGCCATCCAATGGTTGTTCAGCTTCTCTTTTGAAACGAGGCTATCTAGAGGATTTCAAGTTATGTTTTAGGAAGGCAATTGTTGGTTATAGTGAATGACTTGGTCGGACTATTTGTTCATTTGGCTATCTTAATGCAGTCCCATGTGCATGCTTTTTGCAGGCATTGGTGAAGATTTGAGAGGCAGGGAGGGATTGCTCAAGTGGAAACAGAGCAAGAACCAAAAGGAGCTTAAGATTTTGCTACTACCTTGCTAATAGCTTTGTGAGGTAATTAAGCTAGCTACACGCGCATTTGTTTTCTGCTGTACAGAGGTCACTATTCTAATTTGGGAAATAGAAACATTAAGTGTGATTTAAGAGTATAATAGCAAATATTGTTAGCATGAATAGACTGTGTCTTGTACGTACTAACTAGCAACAGAGTCTAATTCTTCCCACATAGCGGTTGTCACTGGAGACTTGACCAGCCTGGACTTTACGTACTTCCTGCGTTATTTCTTCTTTGATTTAGGGAACATCAAATGCATGAGATAAGTGTCAAAATTAGTACTCAGCGACACTTATTTTGGGACAATTATAAATAGGTGTGCAGTTAGAATTATCTGACTCTGGGTTTTCACACCTGGTTCGAGGTCTTGAGCCCTCTTCATTCATTTGAACATGTGATTTATTTTATTTCTACTATAAATTGAGCTAATTAGAAATTCTATAAATGTGTTTTTCTTGATAAATTAAAGCTTATGATGATGTGTATTGGATTTTCATTTCTTTTTCTTTCCTCATAGATTAGTTAGGTATTATCCAGGCCTAGATACCCGTCCTTGATGTGGCTTCCACAAGCTAAGGTGCAGGGGTGAACTAAGTTGGGATTTTGCAGCAGCGACGGTCACAACTATCGGTGGAGATCGAGCTAACGACCTCACAAAAAATTCTACAGATTCATCAAACACCGAAGGAGGTTAGTGTGTACCTGAGCGGGAACGGTGGCCGTTGTGGTCTTGCTGGAGCCTCCCTTGCCGTGGAAAGTCACCAGCTTCAGGGAGCGACAGTGGCAACTGCAAGGATTTGGCTTGCCGCTACGAGCAACGGCGACCCCATTTGCTGATTCCGCAGCTCCGAGCTGCAGCAGGAGCTACTGGGCGGCCGAGATGCAGATGGAGCTGCTGCACCTCCGAGCTGTTGAGCTGCAGTGGGAGCCGCTCTGCCGCCAAGCTGCAGCATGAGCCGCCCACGAAGATGGAGCCCAAGGTGCCCTCGTCGGCCTCCTCCTGGTGCTTTCTTACTTCACTTCAGTACGAGTAAGGGGGAGGGGAACGGGACGAAGATCTGGTTCATGGAACCAAGGGTGCCAGACACGTGGTTGGTGTTCTGTGTCCTGGTGGCAGTCCGTGAGGCAACTATTGATGTGTGTTTTTGTCCCTCAGCACATGTATCTTGAGGGCAAGATTGTAATTTTCTTTATCTTTGAGGCCCGTGATGTTACTCAAATTGTAATCTTGGTGGAGCCTTTTGGTTCTGGTTTTAATGAAAGCAGGGAGGCCCCCTCCTTCGGAGGGCAGGGCCCAAAGTTTGCCAAAAAAAAAAAGACCAGCAGTCAACCATGGAGGAGAAGATTTGAACAGAATTGCAAATTCGCCAAGGGGCAGTAGAGTCATTTTGCATGGCATTGTGCAAATCAATAATATTTTTCACTTCTTATGCATGTATTATCATGAACAACTTTGTTGCGGCACAAACCGTGAAAAAGACATAATGTCTTCGGATCAAAGAGAGATTGTATGCTGTACTTTTTTCAGAGGCAAATAAGTGGGCAAGTTCCGTCTTAGTCAAAAGAAGTAGTTGATGCCTTAGTGCTTATGTACATTTATCTTTTCTTTGATCTATGTGATGATGTGCTTACTCTACCTTCTTTAGATCCATGCATGCTTATATCGTGCCATGTAATATATGGTCCATAAACATTATCTTAGAATATCCGAGGACTATCTAAAAAGCTATTTACCTCTCATCCTATTATGCTATAGAAATGAGGTTTGGAATCGTGCTTACTGTTTCATTCTAAAATATTATATGGCTCAAAGTACATTACTCGGTCCTAATAGGCTTCTTGGGAATGGATGCAACGAGTCATCTACCATGGAAACATCTATATGATGCATCTGTACCTATGTACCCTGCTTCATAAAAGCAATGTAAATAAGCTACTGTAAAATGATCTTGTGCCTCTCTTATAAAGCTATGTATCGACTGCATCTAAATGTTATGTTGTGCATGGTTTGAATGCTCATTCTACATAATACCATCACTTCCATGTCCCAGTCTTCCCAGTTGGCAGCCATGCAATGCATCTTTGCTACTGTAGCTTCTTTATAAAACCAATGTATGCTATTGCAGCTATACAATGCATCTTTGCCGCTGTAGCTTGCTTTATAAGACCAATGTATGCTATTGTCAGGTGATCTCATTACTTCCTTTTAGTCCATCATGGTACCATGTAATGAGATATAAGTATACCACGTAATGAGATATAAGTATCTATTAAGTTGGTTCTAAATCAGTTACGTATGTATGCTTTCAATACTTGGCTCGCTCTCGCTTTTTGCGCCATGAGCGCAACGGGTCATCTAGTATTGGAGTAGACGAGCCATGACGCTGTCTAGCATGAGTCTCTTACTGTGGCAGGCACACTGATATGTTTTATTATCACAGCCATCGATCGATCCACTTGGACTTGCATTCATAGATGCATTATACACAGGCAGAGAGCACCACACAGAACTGGTGGCTGCAGAGTTGATAGATGTTACAGATAATACTACCAGTTGTTTCAGATTGCTGCAGCAGATTCAGGTGTTGGTGGCGGCGTGGGGACTGCCACTGTCACTGGGAGTCCGTTGTGCAGCCAAGCAGCGTAGCCGCCTCCCACGTTCTTCACATTCATGAACCCCTGCATATATCACTCATCATACACACGCTGAAATGGATGTATCTGAACTATTTCTGTGCGGTCAGTTAAATACATCGGAGGTGCCTAAACTTGTCCTGTGCGGTCAGTTTGATGTCTAAAGTTGTAAAATACATGAAACTGGTGCTCAAACTTGTCCGGTCGTGCAAATACGGTGCCTTCATCCATATTCCAACGTACATGCTGTACGCGTGGCGTGCTAGTGCGGCAGTGGCCCATGTGCCCGCTCGTGAGGAATTATTTTACAGAAACCAAACTCGAATTTTATTTAATCATGCAGGAAAATCTTGAAGTATAGGGTATGCTAGATAGAAATAAAATGAAAAAAAAACACAAAGGAGTTTCGAACGAGGCACCTCCTGGTCAACTACCGGCACAATCTAGCCATGCAGCTGAACTTTGCTTTCCATAAAAATGTTAGCAATTAAGCTATTGTAGACTGATTGACGCGTTTATCCATCATTTATTTTTTATTTATTACCACTGTTTATTTTTTATTTTTTCCAAGTTCATGTTTAGTTTTATGACACACAATTTTTCCCATATAAAAATACAATAATTACCAATATTAAATTACTTTGTATTTTCAAATCTTTTTTTCTTTTTGTGTGTATTTTGAAGAGGTGAAATGAACTTTTTCAGAAATTTATGTTGATTTAAATAGTTGAACCCATATTAAATACTATTGTGTAAATTCATATATCTTCATTCTGCACCAGAAGCACACACAATTATTGTGTATCTTCACTCTATTTCTAGAATACCCAATTATTAAAAATTTGACAACTTTGTATTTTGTAAACTATTCAACATGTATTAAAAAATTATTTTCTAATAATATTAAATTCTACAATGTATCCAAACATGTCAACCATGTTTGTAGAAATATAAGGATATTCAAAACAATTTTAATAAGCGTTGAACATTTTCTAAAAACATGTTGAGCCTTTTGTAAAATACACATTGTCATTTTTAATGCATGGCAAATATTTTTCAAAAACACTTATAATTTGTTAATACATGTGAAAACTTTTCCAAAAACATGTTGAACATTTTTCAAATGCACTAAAACTTTCTTCTAAGTTTATGGCAGTTTGTACTTGTTTTCGAACATTTATTTTTTAAAATAGTAAAAAAATTATAACCACGAACTTGAAAAAGTAAAAATAAAACTTGTGTGGACCTATACGAGCGCCATATGGAAACAAAATCGCTTGAAGAGGTACATAGCGACCACAACGGATTTTTGGAGCACCGTGGCCACTGAGCACTTTTTTTTTGAAAGGGTAAAAACTGTCACTTAAAAGTTACCATTTATTTATTTATTTGACAAAAACATATGCATGTGCTATAAGTAACTGTCAAATTTCGTCTGAAATGATGTTATATTATACTCTGCAATAAAGACAAAAATCCAGCGAAAAAGAGAGCTGATTTTTGCATGTATTTGTCTTTTTCTTATCTCTCACATACAAGCACAGATTTTGATGAAAATTCACACAATATGTTACACTTCTATATGTGCACATATAAAAAAATTCAGAAATTTTTGCACTGTAAAAATCCGTTTCTTTGAAGTTAAAAAAACAGGCACAATATGCCCGTGTTGCAAAGTTACAAAAAAGGCGAGATCACAGAGGCAAGCGCCCCCTTTATATTTTTATAGAAGAATTGCCTTTTGCATAACAACGCAATATGTACAGTTCGACTTCATGATTGCCTATTCAACAGAGTTTGACGTGGACTCACACGTTTTCTTTAATTTTTGTCTGTCATACGCTTATACTGACATAGGTTTTTCCTACGTGATTAAATTAAATATGAGGAGTTTCCTGCAAAAACAATCTCAAGCACAGGCCACCCAGCACGTTCCCCGCTCTCTGCAACTGACATGTGGGGTTGTCACACCACGTGGGCAGAGCATACGCCCAGATACAGAAGGTGGCACCGTATTTGCATAGCCGGACAAGTTTAAGCACCAATTTCGTGTATTTTACAACTTTAGGCACTAAACTGACCGTGCAGAACAAGTTGAGGCACCCCTAGTGTATTTACGTCATCCTATTTCTGTTAGCTATATCCATTTGAGCAACAACTAATATAAGATGAAGGGAGTATCGGTAAGTGTTTTTTTACACTGGTAGGTAAGATGAACTGATCGATCGTCAATAAGAATTTCGTTTTACTTGCACTTACTGCTGCTAGGAGATCAACGCATGCCAGCTCTGACCTCTTGCCGCTCTGGCACCCCTGCTCCATCCATCCATGGGATGATTAGTAGTACTATTACAACTAAGGAAATTTTACAAAAAATGTACGTATAGCTAGTATAAAAGGACGTACGACAAGTATGTGTTGCTCTGTGGTGTAGAGCGAGGCGACCTGCTCCACGAACCGTGGGTTCTTCTCCCGGGTCCCTGCTGACAGACAACCACCCACCAAATCAGTTCACATAATTAAACTAATCCATCTTTTTTTGCAAATAATTAAGTAACCCATTCATCTTCAGCGGCTAGCGAGAAGCTGCACGTGGACGGCTAAACGTCCACATACATGCGTGGTTTGCATGTAGACGGAGGTTAATTGATGCGGAGGAATGGGATAGAGCCGAATCTATGATGGCGTCAGTGTCAGGGATGAATAGGAGAGGAGATTGGTAATCATGGCATGCCTTGTGGTGTGACGAAGAAGTAGGGGACGTTGAGGGAGCCGCCGATGTGGCCCTTCCCCATCTCCTCCTCCGTCCTCACGTCCAGGTACATCATGCCGTCCTGCTGCTCCTGAAGCTCCCTCGCCGCCGTCTGCACGTCCACCGTCGTCACCGCCATGGCCGGTATCGCCGCCGTCTGCACGTCCACCGTCGTCACCCCCACGGCCGGTGGCGTCACCGTCTGCACGTCCACCGTCGTCACCCCCACGGCCGGTGTCGCCGCCGTCTGCACGTCCACCGGCGTCACCCCCACGGCTGGTGTCGCCGCCGTTTGCACGTCCACCGTCTTCACCGCCGTGGCCGGTGCCGACTCCGACCTGCAGTTCGAAATCCAGTCAAACCAAATCGAAGGACCGAGTACGTTAATTCACGGTAAGGTGCCAAGGAAGGAACCGATTCATGTCGGATGAACTAATGGCGACGGACCTGGTCATCTCGTTCTCGTGGGGAGGAGGTGCCATCGATCACCAACACTTGCTAGCAGAGCTGGAACAGTCCCTCAGGTGTTTCTTGTGTGTGTTTGTGTGCGCTGCTTCTGGAGAACCCGCTCAGTAGCTGCACCTTTTATGCTTGCTGATAGACGGGTCGCGCGATCACTGCTTCACCCACTCCCAGCGAGTAGGAGTTTGGCACGTAGACACATAGTACATTGTGCGCGCACTTGATTGTGTGACATGTACAATGTACACTAGCAAAACAGAAAAAAAAAGGCAAGGCAGGCACTAGTGGCACCAACAAATCGAAGCTTGTCTGCATGCGCTCGCCGCCCGTCACAACGTGTAAAGCGCACGTCTCTTGCTCCATCGACGGACCACGGATGATCATCAATCACGTCAATGCCTTCTATGCGAGCGAATGGATCAGGAATGATATCATGCCTTGCGTACATACTCCTCCCAGAACCAGAATAATGCCTGACCTAACTCATGGATGGGATGGGATGATGCCTTTTAAAATAAAGAAAAAAATCTATCCAGAAGATAAAGGAAGAGCTGAGTAGAGTATGGGCCATGCTAGCGCTTCAAGACAAGCGATCAGAAGGGCTTTCGTCCACGTTCCATTTCCACTGAAATTGGAACGAGTGTTTTTTTTTTTACAAATGTAAAGGGCACCTTTTACTAACTAATCTTAGTTATTCACAGATCATGCGTGTTTATTTATTGTGTTTTGTATTTTCTTAGATGCACACAATCAACACCAACACATACACGCAAAGGATCACACCGGCAAAAAGCAAAGCCAAAAAAGGCCGAAGCTTTGCTGTTCAGGTCGCACTACTATTCCCCTCAATTCATCATTCATTCACTGACTACAACTTCGAATTACGGAGGAATCTCAAGAGAGAGGGGATCAGAGGAAGGAGATGATAAACAGCGCCTCGGCCGAAGCTGCCAGTCCATTCCAAGTCGCCTCATTCTTAGGGATGACAATGGGTACCCATTACCTGCGTACCTGTGGGTAAAAACCCTATTAGGGTAAGGATATGGGACAAAAAATTACCCATGGGTACTTAAATGGGAAAATATCATACCCATCGGGTAGAGAGGGTACGGGTATGAGATCGTATAACACATGCCCGCATACCCATGTACCCATCTAAAATGTTGACATGTGGGTTTCCGTTAATATCCCAATGTATTCATTCCCCTCCTAATCACGCTAGGTAAAAACTCTAATGTATATTCAAATTATCTCTATAATTTATTATGATTTCATGAACTTAAAATGTATACATATGTGTTGTTATTTATGATTATGTGTTCTTGTTTAATATTTTTATATGTCACTTTATAGGCAAGTATTTTTGTTTATGAGAATATGTTGTTGTTACAATATGTTGTTGTACATTGTTGTTTAAAATGTGTTGCTATTAATAATTTATGATTATATCCTATTTTTTACAACTATTTTCTACTCAATTGATGTGTTGTAAACGCGGCTATTTTTACCGGCGGGTATCCATATACCCTGTCGGGTGACGGGTATGGGGAAAAATTGTGCCCTTCACAGGTATGGGTATGGTTGATGGGTAAACTCAAGACGGACGGGTAAGGGTATGGGGTAGCTCCACCCATACCCATACCCCGCGGGTGCCATCCCTACTCATTCTTGGCATCTCCTCCCATGTTTATTGTTTGGCGTGTATTCTATTTATGCAAAGACCAGGGTGTTACTCATAATGTTTTGTATTCGCTTGATGCTACATTTTGAGATAATAAAAGCGCCTTTTGTCGAAAAAGTTTACAGAGGGAGTAATGTATTATTCATTGTATTTTGTTAAATATTTGTATCGTTTTTTCGTTTAGATGAACGAGTGCAGCCACACACTTTTATGTTCTAATTAATAAACCATAGGACATGTGTCTAGGGTCCCCTTGATGGATGGTCTACATGTGGTCATGTGTCTAGGAAGAGACAAAAACCTACTTCTCACGGAGGCACAAATTTGCTTTGTGAGTAGCCCGGGAAAAATGCATTTTTTTTTCTTACGCGAGAGGCACATATTTACTTCTTCTGGAGACACATATTTTCTTCTGCAAGAGGCACGCCTCTCAAAAAAAGAAAAAAAGTTTTCTTTTTTTTTTGTGAGAGGCACATATTTACTTCTTGTGAAGTGCACAGTTGTGCCTCTTGGAAAAGGAGAAAAAGCATATTTTCTTTTTTTTGAGAGGCATGGATTTGCTTCTCATGAACGCGCAGATTTGCTTCGACGAGGGGCATGGATGTGCCTCTTCGGAAAGGAAAAAAATGTGTTTTCATTTTTTTCTTCCGTGATAGGCATAGATTTGCTATCGTGAGAGGAGGCACGGCTATGCCTCTTCAGACAGGGAAACCAGTGGGAGAAAACGTGCTTCCAATTCAGGTTTTTCATCGGGTTTTTTAGTGAAGAAAGTTCGTCGAAATCTATCAACATGAGATTTAGTTTCGCGGATCTCGACGCGAGAATACAACACTGAAAACAG
Organism: Triticum dicoccoides; assembly: GCF_002162155.2. Classification (NCBI taxonomy): domain Eukaryota; kingdom Viridiplantae; phylum Streptophyta; class Magnoliopsida; order Poales; family Poaceae; genus Triticum; species Triticum dicoccoides. The sequence continues at coordinate 112,749,852 of NC_041392.1, read as the reverse complement.
TTTGAGATTTGGATGGACGGTTTAAGAGATAAAATGATTTGGAAAGCAGTAGTATCTGATCTTCCCATTTATGTTATGTGTTGTATCAGGGTACCATTTACTATTTTTGACCATTTTGAAAAATCTGGAAGAGGATTTCTATCGCACGGTTATAGTATTAACAAACAAAGGAAATGCTTGGTAAAACGGGAAAATGTTTGCTTACCCAGAAAGGCAGGAGGACTGGGTGTACTAGACCTGAGAGTGCAAAACAGGGCTCTACTAACAAAATTCTTATATGAATTCTTCAATAACCATGACATACCATGGGTGGAAATGATACGGGAGACATATTAAAATGATGGCACCGTTCCCAATTTTCCTACTAAAGTAGGCTGCTTTTGGTGGAGAGATTGTTGCTTAATCCTGTTAGATTTCAAAAATATGTCCACATGCAAACCTTCTCCTGGCAATACTGTGAAACTATGGCATAATAAGTGGAATGAGGATTCATTATAGAACATCTTCCATCGTTATACTCCTATGCCAAAGATGTCAACAACACTATTGCCACTGTGATTGAACAAGCAAATACATATTACTATGAAATGTTCCACCTTCCAGTGTCAGTTGTTATTGTCCAACAAAGCCACACAATGCTCAACCTTATCAATAGTTAGGACTATAGCAGTAACATCAAGGACTGTTGGCGGTTCCAATGGCAGATCTATACATACTCCAACAGAAGGGTTTACGTACAACTTATTGGCAATCCACCTGATGTTGCTAATAAACCCTTCCAATAGATCTGGAAATCATGCAACCTACCAAAACAAAAAATATTTTTCTGGCTTCTACTACTAGACAGACTCAACACAAGGGATCTTATATCAAGGAAACACTAGATGAGAATAGGAACTGTGTATTGTGTGAAGATGACCCAAATGAATATCTACTACACTTATTTTTTGGCTGTGACTTCAGTCAAAACTTCTGGATGGCTATAGGAATGGAATGGAACATTGACCTTGACATCATTGAAATGCTTATGGATGGGAAAAGAAGATACACTATGGGTTTCAAAGAAAGCCTTATTGCTGGCTGTTGGAGCATTTGGAAACACTAAAACATTATCATATTTGACAACAAAGGTGATCCTCAAAAAAAATTGACAACAAAGGCAGATATTTGGATTTTGGAGTACTGCATAACATGCTTCAAAGAACATTATAGCACTATCATAAAAAAAGCAAAACCTAGTTTGAAGGATGGTACACAATCATGGTTAGATACCTTGTGAATCTCTTGATGTACTAATGGCTATATGCTTGTACAGCCATATGTGTATTATCCCATATTAATGAAAATCAGAGTTAATGTGGGGGGGGGGGTGTTCCCTGCTGTGTTTGCTAAATAATAAATCTACGGAAAAACTCTTAGGTTGCGACAAGGAGGGGAGAGTCACCTTAGCAAAGAGTACTCCTTAATTAGTGATTTCGCTATTTTCTTTCACAGTACAATTGAAGTCGCTCACATACACGAGCATACATTCATCCCTATGAACGCACGGCACACCCTACCCCTGTGAGCACCTCCGAGAGACTAAGCCAGCATAGCATCTTGAGATTTTACGAAGTCACCACAGGCATCTCGCAGTCGATGGGAACGTCTGCTCACACTGAACGAACACAAATCCAGAAATAATATGAGCACCAATGTCAAGTCTATGACTTAAACCCTCATGGGATGGGATACTACTGTCCTCCTAACCAAGGTAGTTAGAGTCGGAATTCGGAGTCGGATCGATTTTCCTTAGACAGAATCGAGTCGTAGTATCGAGTCGTGGAATCGAGGGTTCTACTAGATTTACTCAAATAAGATATTTTGTATCCATGGAAGAAATTTATATGGGTTCTATAGAGTTTTGACACTAAATATAGAGCAAAGACGTACACATCAATGCTAGTTCTATTCCACTTCTTTTTATGGCTAACCTACTATTAGCTTGGATGTATGTAACATATATGAGAGGCAAATATATAGAACATTGAAATCTTCGACGCACGAAATTTACTTACGAGTTTTTTAGAATACGTGAATAGCCGATCACTTGTGTATCCACCCTGTAGTGCTTAACCTTGAAGGGTCTTGCTCTCCTTCTCCGATTAATCTTCATGCATCCTCCTTCCCACGCCAATTCCATTTGTCGACAAGTCTGATCCTCAATTGTGATCTAGGTTTTGAGAGCCAGATCAAAGGTGTCGGTGCCTGAGCGTTTGGGATTGGGAGGGTATAAAGGGCCATGAGGCATGTGAAAATGGTTTGGATGATGGCATACTATTCCGCTACAACTAAACGAACAACTTAGATAAATTAGAAGAATCGGACATAGTCCATACCATAGTCTGGATTCTACAGTTCTGTACATGATTCTATGATTTGGATCGTGACTCAACATGGATTCTACCTAATCTGGATTCATAGTGGGACTTGGATCGACATGGTTCCGTAGGGTCGTGAAGCCATAGAATTCTAGGAGTCGAGTCGGGCTTGCTCCTAACCATCCAACCACATATTGGTTCACAGTGATTTCGCTATTGTTGCGTGTGGTTTTCACAGAATATAAATTAGTTTTCACAGTGATTCATAGCGGATAATTTTCAGAAAGAAAAAACTGAAAACCTGAGGCCCAACGCCCAAGCCAGATGAAATCAGAGGGACGATGAGATCGCTCGATCCCGAGGGACGGAGCTTGACGAAAAAGAGGAGGAACAGAAACCTTACTCTTTTCTATAAAAAAAATAGGAAACCTTATTCTTTGTTTTAGATAGGAGAGAAGAGAGGAGAGATAGATCTCATCTTCGGTGCGAGGTTTATCCAGTATCTCAAGATTTAATCAGCCTCGTCTTCGATCTCTGAATCCTCGATATGGCCTCGCCCCCTCTTCAGTGCGGAAAGAAACCCAACGCCGCCGCATCAAAAGATGTTGCGCATGAAAAGATGTGTGTGGCCGCATGCCGGAGCTAGGCAGGACTGCGGTGTCCTCATCGTCCGTGACGGCTGTATAGGTGGAGGAAGATCCAGAGCTCCCCCAATGTGCGTCCTGACATGGGTCAGCGAAGTTGCCGTCGTCCTGGGCGTCATCTACTTCCTTGTGCCGGACAGACAAAACATCGTGGTGTTTGATCTTGTGAAGGAGCAATGTGTTAGGGAACGTAGCAGAATTTTAAAATTTTCTACGCATCATCAAGATCAATCTATGGAGTCATCTAGCAATGAGGGAGAGGGTAGTGCATCTACATACCCTTGTAGATCGCGAGCGGAAGCGTTCAAGAGAACGGCGTTGATGGAGTCGTACTCGTCGTGATCCAAATCACCGATGACCTAGTGCCGAACGGACGGCACCTCCGCGTTCAACACACGTATGGTTGGGATGACGTCACCTCCAACTTGATCCAGCAAGGGGGAAGGAGAGGTTGATGGAGATCCAGCAGCACGACGGCGTGGTGGTGGAAGCAACAGTGATCTCGGCAGGGCTTCGCCAAGCTCAGCGAGAGGGAGAGGTGTCACGGGAGGGAGAGGGAGGCACCAGGGGCTAGGGTACGGCTGCCCTCCCTCCCCCACTATATATAGGACCCCTAGGGGGGCGCCAGCCCTAGGAGATGGGATCTCCAAGGGGGGCGGCGGCCAACGGGGGTGGCTTGCCCCCCAAGCCAAGTGGGGTGCCCCCACCCCTAGGGTTTCCAACCCTTGGTGCAGGGGAGGCCCATGGGGGCGCACCAGCCCACCAGGGGCTGGTTACCCTCCCACTTCAGCCCATGGGGCCCTCCGGGATAGGTGGCCCCACCCGGTGGACCCCCGGGACCCTTCTGGTGGTCCCGGTACAATACCGATTACCCCTGAAACTTTCCCGATGGCCGAAACTTGACTTCCTATATATAAATCTTCACCTTCGGACCATTCCGGAACTCCTCGTGACGTCCAGGATCTCATCCTGGACTCCGAACAACTTTCGGGTTACCGTATACTAATATCTCAACAACCCTAGCGTCACCGAACCTTAAGTGTGTAGACCCTACGGGTTCGGGAGACACGCAGACATGACCGAGATGACTCTCCGGTCAATAACCAACAACGGGATCTGGATACCCATGTTGGTTCCCACATGCTCCTCGATGATCTCATCAGATGAACCCATGATGTCGAGGATTCAATCAATCCCGTATACAATTCCCTTTGTCAATCGGTACGTTACTTGCCGGAGACTCGATCGTCGGTATCCCAATACCTCGTTCAATCTCGTTACCGGCAAGTCACTTTACTCATACCGTAATGCATGATCCCGTGATCAACCACTTGGTCACATTGAGCTCATTATGATGATGCATTACCGAGTGGGCCCAGAGATACCTCTCCGTCATACGGAGTGACAAATTCCAGTCTCGATTCATGCCAACCCAACAGACTCTTTCGGAGATACCCGTAGTGCACCTTTATAGTCACCCATTTACGTTGTGACGTTTGGCACACCCAAAGCACTCCTACGGTATCCGGGAGTTGCACAATCTCATGGTCTAAGAAAATGATACTTGACATTCGGAAAAGCTATAGCAAACGAACTACACGATCTTTGAGCTATGCTTAGGATTGGGTCTTGTCCATCAAATCATTCTCCTAATGATGTGATCCCGTTATCAATGACATCCAATGTCCATAGTCAGGAAACCATGACTATCTTTTGATCAACGAGCTAGTCAACTAGAGGCTCACTAGGGACGTGTTGTGGTCTATGTATTCACACATGTATTACAATTTCCGGATAACACAGTTATAGCATGAACAATAGACAATTATCATGAACAAGGAAATATAATAATAACCATTTTATTATTGCCTCTAGGGCATATTTCCAACAGTCTCCCACTTGCACTAGAGTCAATAATCTAGTTACATTGTGATGAATCGAACACCCAATAGAGTTCTGGTGTTGATCATGTTTTGCTCTAGGGAGAGGTTTAGTCAACGGATCTGCCACATTCAGGTCCGTATGTATTTTACAAATATCTATGTCTCCATTTTGAACACTTTCATGAATGGAGTTGAAGCGACGCTTGATATGCCTGGTCTTCCTGTGAAACCTGGGCTCCTTGGCAAGGGCAATAGCTCCAGTGTTGTCACAGAAGAGAATCATCGGACCCGGCGCATTGGGAATGACTCCTAGGTCGGTAATGAACTCCTTCACCCAGATTGCTTCTTGTGCTGCCTCCGAGGCTGCCATGTACTCCGCTTCACATGTAGATCCCGCCACAACGCTTTGCTTGCAACTGCACCAGCTTACTGCCCCACCATTCAAAATATATACGTATCCGGTTTGTGACTTAGAGTCATCCAGATCTGTGTCGAAGCTAGCATCGACGTAACCCTTTACGACGAGCTCTTCATCACCTCCATAAACGAGAAACATATCCTTAGTCCTCTTCAGGTACTTCAGGATATTCTTGACCGTTGTCTAGTGTTCCATGCCGGGATTACTTTGGTACCTTCCTACCAAACTTACGGCAAGGTTTACATCAGGTCTGGTACACAGCATAGCATACATGATAGACCCTATGGCCGAGGCATAGGGGACGACACTCATCTTTTCTCTATCTTCTAATGTGGTCGGGCATTGAGCCATGCTCAATCTCGTACCTTGCAATACAGGCAAGAACCCCTTCTTTGACTGATCCATATTGAACTTCTTCAATATCTTGTCAAGGTACATACTCTGTGAAAGACCAATGAGACATCTCGATCTATCTCTATAGATCTTGATGCCTAATATGCAAGCAGCTTCTCCAAGATCCTTCATTGAAAAACACTTGGTCAAGTAGGCCTTTATGCTTTCCAAGAATTCTATATCATTTCCCATCAACAATATGTCATCCACATACAATATGAGAAATGCTACAGAGCTCCCACTCACTTTCTTGTAAATGCAGGCTTCTCCATAAGTCTGCGTAAACCCAAACGCTTTGATCATCTCATCAAAACGAATGTTCCAACTCCGAGATGCTTGCACCAGCCCATAGATCAAGCGTTGGAGCTTGCACACCTTGTCAGCATTCTTAGGATCGACAAAACCTTCCGGCTGCATCATATACAATTCTTCCTTAAGGAAACCATTAAGGAATGCCGTTTTGACGTCCATTTGCCATATCTCATAATCATAGAATGCGGCAATTGCTAACATGATTCAGACGGACTTCAGCTTCGCTACGGGTGAGAAAGTCTCATCGTAGTCAACCCCTTGAACTTGTCGATAACCCTTAGCGACAAGCCGAGCTTTATAGATGGTTACATTACCATCCGCGTCTGTCTTCTTCTTAAAGATCCATTTATTTTCTATGGCTCGCCGATCATCGGGCAAGTCAGTCAAAGTCCATACTTCATTTTCATACATGGATCCTATCTCGGATTTCATGGCTTCCAGCCATTTGTCGGAATCTGGGCCTGCCATCGCTTCTTCATAGTTCGAAGGTTCACCGTTGTCTAACAACATGATTTCCAAGACAGGGTTGCCGTACCACTCTGGTGCGAAACGTGTCCTTGTGGACCTACGAAGTTCAGTAGCAACTTGATCTGAAGTTTCATGATCATCATCATTAACTTCCTCTCTAGTCGGTGCAGGCACCTCAGGAACATTTTCTTGAGCTGCGTCACTCTCCGATTCAAGAGGCAATACTTCATCAAGTTCTACTTTCCTCCCACTTACTTCTTTCGAGAGAAACTCTTTCTCTAGAAAGGATCCATTCTTGGCAACAAAGATCTTGCCTTCGGATCTGAGGTAGAAGGTATACCCAATAGTTTCTTTAGGGTATCCTATGAAGACGCATTTTTTCGATTTGGGTTCGAGCTGTTTAGGTTGAAGTTTCTTGACATAAGCATCGCATCCCCAAACTTTTAGAAACAACAGCTTAGGTTTCTTCCCAAACCATAATTCATACTGTGTCGTCTCAACGGATTTCGACGGAGCCCTATTTAAAGTGAATGCGGCAATCTCTAAAGCATAGCCCCAAAATGACAGCGGTAGATCGGTAAGAGACATCATAGATCGCACCATATCCAATAGAGTGCGATTACGACGTTCAGACACACCATTACGCTGAGGTGTTCCAAGCGGCATGAGTTGTGAAACTATTCCACATTTCCTTAAGTGCGTGCCAAATTCGTGACTCAAGTATTCCCCCCCACGATCTGATCACAAGAATTTGATTTTCCTGTCACGTTGATTCTCAACCTCACTTTGAAATTCCTTGAACTTTTCAAAGGTCTCAGACTTGTGTTTCATTAAGTAGACATACCCATATCTACTCAAGTCATCAGTGAGGGTGAGAACATAACGATAGCCACCGCGAGCCTCAACACTCATTGGACCGCACACATCAGTATGTATGATTTCCAATAAGTTGGTTGCTCGCTCCATTGTTCATGAGAACGGCGTCTTGGTCATTTTACCCATGAGGCATGGTTCGCACGTGTCAAATGACTCGTAATCAAGAGACTCCAAAAGTCCATCTGCATGGAGCTTCTTCATGCGTTTGACACCTATGTGACCAAGGCGACAGTGCCACAAGTATGTGGGACTATCATTATCAACCTTACATCTTTTGGTATTCACACTATGAATATGTGTAACATTACGCTCGAGATTCATTAAGAATAAACCATTCACCAGCGGGGCATGACCATAAAACATATCTCTCATATAAATAGAACAACCATTATTCTCGGATTTAAATGAGTAGCCATCTCGAATTAAACAAGATCCCGATACAATGTTCATGCTCAAAGCTGGCACTAAATAACAATTATTGAGGTTTAAAACTAATTCGTAGGTAAATGTAGAGGTAGCGTGCCAACGGCGATCACATCGACCTTGGAACCATTCCCGACACGCATCGTCACCTTGTCCTTCGCCAGTCTCCGCTTATTCCGTAGCTCCTGCTTTGAGTTACAAATGTGAGCAACCGCACCGGTATCAAATACCCAAAAGCTACTACGAGTACTGGTAAGGTACACATCAATTACATGTATATCACATATACCTTTAGTGTTGCCGGCCTTCTTGTCCGCTAAATATTTGGGGCAGTTCTGCTTCCAGTGACCACTTCCCTTGCAATAAAAACACTCAGTCTCGGGCTTGGGTCCATTCTTTGGCTTCTTCCCGGCAGCTTGCTTATCGAGTGCGGCAACCCCCTTGCCGTCCTTCTTGAAGTTCTTTTTACCCTTGCCTTTCTTAAACTTAGTGGTTTTATTCACCATCAACACTTGATGTTCCTTTTTGATCTCCACCTCCGCTGATTTCAGCATTGAATATACCTCAGGAATGGTCTTTTCCATCCCCTGCATATTGAAGTTCATCACAAAGCTCTTGTAGCTCGGTGGAAGCGACTGAAGGATTCTGTCAATGACCGCGTCATCCGGGAGATTAACTCCCAGCTGAGTCAAGCGGTTATGCAACCCAGACATTTTGAGTATGTGCTCACTGACAGAACTATTTTCCTCCATCTTACAACTGAAGAACTTATCGGAGACTTCATATCTCTCGACCCAGGCATGAGCATGGAAAACCATTTTCAGCTCTTCGAACATCTCATATGCTCCGTGTTGCTCAAAACGCTTTTGGAGCCCCGGTTCTAAGCTGTAAAGCATGCCGCACTGAACGAGGGAGTAATCATCAGCACGTGACTGCCAAGCATTCCTAATGTCTTGGTTTTCTGGGATGGGCGCATCACCTAGCGGTGCTTCTAGGACATAATCTTTCTTGGCAGCTATGAGGATGATCCTCAGGTTCCGGACCCAGTCCGTATAGTTGCTGCCATCATCTTTCAACTTGGTTTTCTCTAGGAACGCGTTGAAGTTGAGGGCAACGTGGGCCATTTGATCTACAAGACATATTGTAAAGATTTTAGACTAAGTTCATGATAATTAAGTTCATCTAATCAAATTATTCAATGAACTCCCACTCAGATAGACATCCCTCTAGTCATCTAAGTGAAACATGATCCAAGTCAACTAGGCCATGTTCGATCATCACGTGAGACGGACTAGTCAACATCGGTGAACATCTTCATGTTGATCGTATCTTCTATACGACTCATGCTCGACCTTTCGGTCTTCCGTGTTCCGAGGCCATGTCTGTACATGCTAGGCTCGTCAAGTCAACCTAAGTGTATTGCGTGTGTAAATCTGGCTTACACCCGTTGTATTCGAACATTAGAATCTATCACACCCGATCATCACGTGGTGCTTCGAAACAACGAACCTTCGCAACGGTGCACAGTTAGAGGGGAACACTTTCTTGAAATTATTACGAGGGATCATCTTATTTAGGCTATTGTTGTTCTAAGCAAATAAGATGTAAAACATGATAAACATCACATGCAATCAAATAGTGACATGATATGGCCAATATCATTTGCTTCTTTTGATCTCCATCTTCGGGGCTCCATGATCATCATTGTCACCGGCATGACACCATGATCTCCATCATCATGATCTCCATCATCGTGTCTTCTTGAAGTTGTCTCGTCATCTATTACTTCTACTACTATGGCTAACGCTTTAGCAATAAAGTAAAGTAATTACATGACGTTTATGTTGACACGCAGGTCATAAATAAATTAAGACAACTCCTATGGCTCCTGCCGGTTGTCATACTCATCGACATGCAAGTCGTGATTCCTATTACAAGAACATGATCAATCTCATACATCCCATATATCATTCATCACATCCTTTTGGCCATATCACATCACACAGCACATGCTGCAAAAACAAGTTAGACGTCCTCTAATTGTTGTTGCAAGTTTTTACGTGGCTGCTATAGGTTTCTAGCAAGAACGTTTCTTACCTACGCCAAAACCACAACGTGATATGCCAATTTCTATTTATCCTTCATAAGGACCCTTTTCATCGAATCCGATCCGACTAAAGTGGGAGAGACAGACACCCGCTAGCCACCTTATGCAACTAGTGCATGTCAGTCGGTGGAACCAGTCTCACGTAAGCGTACATGTAAGGTCGGTCCGGGCCGCTTCATCCCAAGATGCCGCCGAATCAAGATAAGACTAGTAACGACAAGTAAATTGACAATATCGACGCCCACAACTGCTTTGTGTTCTACTCGTGCATAGAAACTACGCATAGACCCAGCTCATGATGCCACTGTTGGGGAACGTAGCAGAATTTTAAAATTTTCTACGCATCACCAATATCAATCTATGGTCATCTAGCAACGAGGGAGAGGGGAGTGCATCTGCATACCCTTGTAGATCGCGAGCGGAAGCGTTCAAGAGAACGAGGTTGATGGAGTCGTACTCGTCGTGATCCAAATCACCGATGACCTAGTGCCGAACGGACGGCACCTCCGCGTTCAACACACGTACGGTTGGGATGACGTCTCCTCCAACTTGATCCAGCAAGCGGGAAGGAGAGGTTGATGGAGATCCAGCAGCACGACGGCGTGGTGGTGGAAGCAACGGTGATCTCGGCAGGGCTTCGCCAAGCTCAGCAAGAGGGAGAGGTGTCACGGGAGGGAGAGGGAGGCGCCAGGGGCTAGGGTACGGCTGCCCTCCCTCCCCTCACTATATATAGGACCCCTAGGGGGGCACCGGCCCTAGGAGATGGGATCTCCAAGGGGTGCGGCGGCCAAGGGGGGTGGCTTGCCCCCCCCCCCCCAAGCCAAGTGGGGCGCCCCCACCCCTAGGGTTTCGAACCTAGGCGCAGGGGGAGGCCCATGGGGGGTGCACCAGCCCACCAGGGGCTGGTTCCCTTCCCACTTCAGCCCATGGGGCCCTCCTGGATAGGTGGCCCCACCCGGTGGACCCCCGGGACCCTTCCGGTGGTCCCCGTACAATATCGATTACCCTCGAAACTTTCCCGATGACCGAAACTTGACTTCCTATATATAAATCTTCACCTCCAGACCATTCCGGAACTCCTCATGACGTCTGGGATCTCATCCAGGACTCCGAACAACTTTCGGATTACCGTATACTAATATCTCAACAACCCTAGCGTCACCGAACCTTAAGTGTGTAAACCCTGCGGGTTCGGGAGACATGCAGACATGACCGAGATGACTCTCCGGTCAATAACCAACAACGGGATCTGGATACCCATGTTGGCTCCCACATGCTCCTCGGTGATCTCATCGGATGAACCACGATGTCGAGGATTCAATCAATCCCGTATACAATTCCCTTTGCCAATCGGTATGTTACTTGCCCGAGACTCGATCGTCGGTATCCTAATACCTCGTTCAATCTCGTCACCGGCAAGTCACTTTACTCGTACCGTAATGCATGATCCCGTGATCAACCACTTGGTCACATTGAGTCATTATGATGATGCATTACCGAGTGGGCCCAGAGATACCTCTCCATCATACGGAGTGACAAATCCCAGTCTCGATTCGTGCCAACCCAACAGACACTTTCGGGGATACCCATAGTGCACCTTTATAGTCACCCAGTTACGTTGTGACGTTTGGCACACCCAAAGCACTCCTACGGTATCCGGGAGTTGCACAATCTCATGGTCTAAGGAAATGATACTTGACATTCGGAAAAGCTATAGCAAACGAACTACACGATCTTTGAGCTATGCTTAGGATTGGGTCTTGTCCATCACATCATTCTCCTAATGATGTGATCCCGTTATCAATGACATCCAATGTCCATAGTCAGGAAACCATGACTATCTTTTGATCAACGAGCTAGTCAACTAGAGGCTCACTAGGGACGTGTTGTGGTCTATGTATTCACACATGTATTACGATTTCCGGATAACACAATTATAGCATGAACAATAGACAATTATCATGAACAAGGAAATATAATAATAACCATTTTATTATTGCCTCTAGGGCATATTTCCAACACAATGGCACTCTCCAGTAAAAATGACAGCGAATCTCGTGAGCGCTAAAGTTTCTGTTTTTTACAGCAAGATCGCAAAGACTTTCCCCAAGTCTTCCCAAAGGTTCTACTTGGCACAAACACTAATTAAAAGCATAAAACCACATCTAAACAGAGGCTAGATGAATTATTTATTACTAAACAGAATCAAAAAGCAAGAAACAAAAATAAAATTGGGTTGCCTCCCAACAAGCGTTATCGTTTAAAGCCCCTAGCTAGGCATAAGATTTCAACGATGCTCACATGAAAGACAAGAATTGAAGCACAAAGAGAGCATCATAAAACACGTGACAAACACATCTAAGTATAACATACTTCCTATGCATAGGCATCTTATAGGCAAACAAATTATCATAGCAAGCAAAAACTAGCATATGCAAGAAAGCGGAAAGAAACAATAACAATCTCAACATGACAAGAGGTAATTTAGTAACGTGAAAATTTCTACAATCATATTTTCCTATCTCATAATAGTTACATGTGGAATCATAAGAAAATTCAACAAAATAGCTATCACATAGAATATTTTCAACACGATCCAGATGCATGCAAAGTTGACACTCTTCCAAAATAGTGGGATTAGCATTAACTAAATTCATGACCTCTCCAAACCCACTTTAATCAAAAATTTCATAAGATTGAACATTCTCCAAATATGTGGGATATAAAGTTGACACTCTTTCAAACCCACTTTCAATAATATTGCAAACATTATTATCAATCTCATATTCATCACGGGGCTTAAATAAAATTTCAAGATCATAAGAGAATCACCCCAATCATGATCATTGCAACAAGTAGTAGACATAGCAAAACTAGCGTCCCCAAGTTTAGGGTTTTGCATATTATAAGCACAATTGACATTAATAGAATTTATAGTAACATCATTGCAATCATGCTTTTCATCGAAAGAACTATCAAGTATGGGTGCAATAGCAACGATCTCATGTTTAACATAAAAAACTATAGCAAACTCATCTTCACAAATATTGGCATCATGGCCACAAGAATAGCAAGCATCATGTTCATCAAGGGATATTTCAATCAAATCATTGGAATCATGATTATCTATAGATTCATGCATATCATTATTTTCTTTCGAAGCAATGGTCATTTTTTTAATAAATTCTTTGGCATAGACATTATGAGCATAGTTTTCATGGCAATATTTAAGTATGTCAAAATTTTCAGATTCATAGAGAGTAACATCATACTTTTCAATCAAAGAAGCAACTTCATAAGCACCCTTAAAAGCAACAAATTCTTCAATTTGTTCGATATCATAATAACTATAAACACCCTTTGCATAAGAAGATAAGATTTCATTATCATTAAACTCACATAGGTAGGGGAGGTATTTTTTAGGGTTCTTAGAGCAACAAGTAAGATCACAAATTTCACAAAGATTCCAACCATAACTTAGCAATATGTTTATTTGATCCCATAAGAGTATCCATTTTTCAGACAAACGGTGACGCACAAAATGAGCATGCTCATCTAAAGATTTCCCATCAACTAGGCTAGTTGGGGTTTCAGCACGAGCGCATAAGGATCAAAGATGATCCAAGTAGAACACTTTAAGTGGATCCATATCAATAGATTTTTAGCAAGCAAAGATGCAAGCAAATAGAAGGCACATGGAAACACAAACAAAGATACATACGGGAAGAAGGTGAATAAAAGGCAAAGGTGAAGTGGGGGAGAGGAAAACGAGAGGCAAATGGCAAATAATGTAATGCGAGGGATAAGAGTTTGTGATGGGTACTTGGTATGTCTTGACTTGTGCATAGACTCCCCGGCAATGGCGCCAGAAATCCTTCTTGCTACCTCTTGAGCACTGCGTTGGTTTTCCCTTGAAGAGGAAAGGGCGATGCAGCAAAGTAGCATAAGTATTTTCCTCAGTTTTGAGAACCATGGTATCAATCCAGTAGGAGGCCACACGCAAGTCCCTCGTACCTACACAAAAAAATAAGAACCTCACAAACAACACGATAAAGGGGTTGTCAATCCCTTCACAACCACTTACGAGAGTGAGATCTGGTAGAGATAATAATGATAAGATAAATTTTTGGGTATTTTTATGATATAGATTAAAAGTAAAGATTGCAAAGTAAAAATAGATTGGAAACTTATATGATGGAAAATAGACCCGGGGGCCATAGGTTTCACTAGTGGCTTCTCTCAAGATAGCATAAGTATTACGGTGGGTGAACGAATTACTGTCGAGCAATTGATAGAAAAGCGAATAATTATGAGAATATCTAGGCATGATCATGTATATAGGCATCACGTCCGTGACAAGTAGACCGACTTCTGCGTGCATATACTACTATTATTCCACACATCGACCGCTATCCAGCATGCATCTAGGGTATTAAGTTCATAAGAACAGAGTAACGCCTTAGGTAAGATGACATGATGTAGAGGGATAAACTCAAGCAATATGATATAAACCCCATCTTTTTATCCTTGATGGTAACAATACAATACGTGTCATTTCCCTTTCTGTCACTGGGATTGAGCACCGCAAGATTGAACCCAAAGCTAAGCACTTCTCCTATAGCAAGAAAGATCAATCTAGTAGGCCAAACCAAACTGATAATTCGAAGAGACTTGCAAAGATAACCAATCATGCATAAAAGATTTCAGAGAAGAATCAAATATTGTTCATAGATAGACTTGATCATAAACCCACAATTCATCGGATCTCAACAAACACGCCGCAAAAAGAGTTACATCGAATAGATCTCCAAGAAGATCGAGGAGAACTTTGTATTGAGATTCAAAGAGAGAGAAGAAGGCATCTAGCCACTAACTATGGACCGGAAGGTCTGAAGTAAACTACTCACACATAATCAGAGGGGCCATGGAGTTGATGTAGAGGCCCTCCGTGATCAATGCCCCCTCCGACGGAGCTCCGGAAAAGGCCCCAAGATGGGATCTCTTGGGTACAGAAGGTTGCGGCGGTGGAAATAGGGTTTCGTGGTGCTCCTGGATGTTTTGGGGGTATGTGAACATATATAGGAGGAAGAAGTAGGTCGGTTGAGCCACGAGGGGCCCACGAGGGGGAGGGCGCGCCCTGGGGGGTAGGCGCGCCCCCCTGCCTCGTGGACACCTCGTCCGTTTCTTGACGTCCACTCCAAGTCCTCTGAATCACGTTTGTTCCAAAAATCACGCTCCCGAAGGTTTCATTCCGTTTGGACTCCGTTTGATATTCCTTTTCGGCGAAACACTGAAATAGGCAAAAAACAGCAATTTGCACTGGGCCTTGGGTTAATAGGTTAGTCCCAAAAATAATATAAAAGTGCAAAATAAAGCCCATTAACATCCAAAACAGGTAATATAATAGCATGGAATAATAAAAAATTATAAATACATTGGGAAGAGGACGGGTAGTCTGCTAGTTCAATGTAATTATAAGTCTCCGACAAACGGGATACAATCAAAGGAAGAGGACGGGTAGTCTGCTAGTTTGGTGTTCGGTATAAATTTTGTTGTTGGTCGCTTTGTGCCTTGGTTTATTTTTGTTTGTTAAATGGAGTTCCTTGTTGCATTGGCGGTGCTTACAGTGAAATTAAGTGATGTCAAAGCTATATACGTGCGCATATATGTCCCACAAACTTTAGTAAAACGCAAGTGTATTAGGGTTGCTAATTCAATTTTTGTGATGTCGCTTGACATCATATACATCACGTAGCGCTGTCACTGCCTTGTTTTCTTCCTGTTGTATTGGCTGCTATTTTTCTTTATCATTAAGGTTAGATATAAGAAGCCCTTTGATATTATTTTTCTAAAGATGTGAAGTTGTTCTCACTTTTTATAAAAGAAACATGCATCTTGTCACGTCAAACCTTTCATTTCTACATAAAATAGAAACATTTCTGGCAAATTTGCGGCAGTCTGCAGGCCCATAACCATATTGGGCGATGAAGATAGGGTTTCATTCAATTTGCAATCAAATAACAACATGAGGAGCATCCGTCCAACCTTAGTGGGTTGGCCTATCAAAGCAGTTCTAGTAAGGTTCTATGGACCGGTTCATAAAGGGTTTAGAACCTTCCGGTTTTTTTTTCTTTTGTTTCTATGTGATCTCCTGTCCGTTTTCGTCTAGGGGGTTCTCGTCTAGGGTGTTTTCCTTTTTACAAAGAGCGACGCTACGCATCCACTGGCGGATTATTTTCAAAGATCCGCCACCTTCACAGCCGTTTGATCTGACGCATCCATCGGCCCGGCTCTTTCCTCACAATTGCAACAAAGACGGTGCTGCGGAACTGTTTGCACATATCTTTTGTTGCAGAAACTTTTGCAACAGAGATTTTGTTGTAGATTTTATTTTCGCCTTAACTTTTTTGAAACATGAGTGTCGTTGCGGATGGACTTCTGCAACACAGATGATGTTGCAGAATTTTTTCCTCATCTTAATGTTTTTGTAACATGGACATTGTTGCAGGATGACTTCTGCAACCTAGATGATGTTGCAGAAAAATGGCAGAGGCACGCGTGCAGTGATGTAGGTCTTGGGCGGCTTATAGAGGCTGCATGTCGTCTGATTAAACTTGTATCTGACGGATGCGTGTGTGGCCCAACTATAGTCGTGATCAGTCGGATGATTCTAATCGTTGTTCCTCTTGCAACAAGGCCTTTGTTGCAAAACGTTATATTCTCTAATTTTCTGCAACAAAACCCTTGTTGCAAAACATTTTCTTCTCTAATCTCCTGCGGCAAGACCCATGCTGCATAACCTTTCCTATTTTTCTGCAATAAGACCTTTGTTGCAAAAATTGCAACAACATCTCTGCCTCAGCTAACTTTCTGCAACAAGGCACGTGTTGCAAAAATTGCAAACACATCTCCAACCTCGCCGCGCACTCGTGAAGTCATCATTCACTGCCACCGTTCTGCAACAACGATGTTGTTGCAAGAAAAGATGAGGGAGAGAGACATGTGTGGTCAAGCAGGACACGTGTCAAGCAAGGGGGGCGGCAGATGCCTCGTGCTACATCAGCCAGCTGATTAGAATCATTTCCCTTTTACAAATACATGTCTAATTTTCAATACACGTTGTACATTTTTCATATACACGCATAACAGTTTTTTGATACACGTTGACATGATGAACATTTTTACAAATACATGTATGAACATTTTTTTTGAATAAATGTTAAACATATTCAGATACACATTGAGTTTTTTTAAAGGTAAGTAATATTTTTTATATATTATATGAACATTTATTACATTATATTATCATTCTTTTGAAGTCACCAACATTTCTTAAAACTGTGTCAACATTCATTTGAAATATCCCATACATTGTTTTTTGAATGGTATGAAACATTTTAATTTTTAAAATGTTATTTACGTTGTACTCCCTCCGTTCCTAAATATTGGTCTTTTTAGAGATTTCAACAAGTGACAACATACGGAGCAAAATGAGTGAATCTATATTCTAAAATATGTCTATATACATCTGCATATGGTAGTCCATTTCAAATCTTTAGAAAGACTAATATTTAGGAACGGAGGGAATATAAGATATTGTAACAATGTCAAACATTTTTTTAAACACATGAACACTTTTCTAATGGTATGAAACATTTTTTTATAAATGACACGAACATTTCATTGAGTGTATTAACCAAAAAAATGAAATGTCATCAACATTTACTTGGATCATGCGGACATTTTTTACATGTCACAAAAAAATATGCTATCAGCTTTTCAAAAGTTGTATGAGCATTATTTTTATACTTCATGAATATTTTTTATATGTGCGACAAATGCTTTAATAGGTTTAAGTAAATTAATTTCTAATATATATATATATATATATAAAATATTGTGAAAATATAAACAAAAACAAAAAACAAAATAAAATCAACCAATTTACGAAACAATAAATCCTACTAGGCCGATCCACTAGAGATTGCATTGAGGCGACCACATGATCTCTCTAGCAGGAGACCTCGTGTTGCACGAGATCACTAATTAAAGAGAACCCTTTGCAATGATCACTCTCGCTTTCTTAGGCGCCGACAATTAGTGCAGTGCATATGCTCCATTGTTGCATCTTGGGAGTTTTTTTATGTAAGATTTATTTTATTCAAAATGTTTTATCTCTTGAATCGTGCGTCCAAATCATGAACCATTTTTACCGCTGGGTTTCTCGCGTTGAGATCTTCAAAACTAGATCCGATGTTAATAGGTTTAGACGAACTTTTTTTCATGAAAAAACCAGAATACCAAAGAAAAAACAAGTCGGAAGCACTTTTTTCCCCTTTCGGAGTGCCTCTGGCGAAAGCAAATCTATGCCACCACGAGAAGCAAAGAAAATGTTTTTTTTTTATTTCAAAGAGACACAGTTGTGCATCGTGGGAAGAAAAAAACATGTTTTTTTTTCTTTCCGAAAGGCACAGTTATATCTCTCGTGAAACGAAATATGTGCCTGCACGAGAAGCAAATACGTGCTTCACGTGGAATTTCATGATACGCAAAGGTATTCTGTAAATCTGCACAGCTACCATCTCTGTAAAACGAGTCTGTTTCACAGAACTAGGATCTCCACTACTTTAGTTCTAAATAAACGGATCTCCGCTACTTTGTCTCTGATCACCAGAGATAATGCTGCACTGGAAGGAGCAAAAATAGCTGCAGTTGAAAGATTACTGCTTGCAGCAAATCTGAACCATCCATGTCTGCTCCTGATGAGTGTTGGATCTTCATGAAGCACCACTTCTTCCTTAACAATAGGAGGACAACAAAATGATGGGTTCCAGTTTGGTGAATCGACAGCCTTTGCACTTCCTCTGCTAAAAGCAAGCAGGTGGGTATATATGCTTTCAACTGCAGGGGCTTAAGAGAAATTCAATTATAAAAGGCACTACTGGCATCTTTTGCCAAGTACTGAACTCACCAAAGGAACCCTTTACCGAGTGCAGCTCTCGGAGGCTGCGGCGCCTCGATTCCCCTGTCAACATCCAACATGTGGTTTGCCGAGCTTGCAAGTACATGAACTCGGGAAATGCTTGTCGAGAGCCGTAAAACTGGGCAAAACGGGCCATGTGCCGGAACCTAGAAACACCTTTACAACTATACCGAGTTCTTTGTCACAACCCTCGGCACACCTTCTCCGCACGCAGAAAAAGAATTTCAACAAATCTTTGCCGAGTCATGTGTATGTGGCACTCAACAAAAGTGTCCTCAACGTTATAGAGCCCTCAACCCCGAACGGTCGTGTCATGTGGCACCTAGTTGCCGAGTTGCCTGGTTCAAGCCCCTGCTCTTGGCAAAGATACTACAGGCCGAGTGTTTTCAATGTCTGCGGCTCTCGGCAAACTAACGTCTCTACCGAGTTCTTAAGACTCGGCAAACTATGTGTTTTCTGTGATCCCGTGAAACGAAACTCGGCAAAGAGCCTAGAACTCACAACGAGAAATTTTCCAGTAGTGTTGGAAGAAACGAAACAAATCTAAGAACTGTCGCAAATTGTATTTCGAAATTAAGCATGAAGCACTCGGTGGCGCCATATCAGTGACGCTCTATGGCTTGCTTATATACTTGGACTTTCACCGCCACTACATAAATTAGGGGCGTGTGCATGCAGATGAACTTAATTTTCTAAGTGCAGGAGGTGAAACTTTATGTTAGTAAAGCGATGCTTGCGGTGTCGGCACACTATGAGACACAGTTGGCACAGTACGTGAGACAATTGAAGTCGGAGATCGACAGGTTTGAGACACTACAAAGGTTGTTTAATCAGGCAGCAGAGTCATATAACTCCCATGCCGCAAAACTCCTGGACATGGCCGATCAGATGCAGGCTCGGATCAAGGCCTTGGAAGCTGAGCTGTTGGTGGAGAAACAGCTGAATTTCCAAGCCGTTGCCGCCGCCTCTGAAGCCAACATAGTTGTAGAAGGAAAAGGCAGGGGGTCAGAAGAACCGGGGGTGGCGAATCACCAATCCCAATAAGGGCTTATACTCTAGTTAATGGGCCCACTAATCGTGGTGCCGAGGCCCATGGCCTGCTGCTACCTAGCTCCTTTTTCCAGATAAAATTACAACTACAGTACTCTAAGTTAAAAAAAAGGCTTCCTCAGAAACTCCATGCAAGTGCTAAAATGACAACTGTACAAAATTATAAAGAATATTTCTATCCGGTCTTGACTTTCTTATTCTTTTTCTATATTTAGATTGAATTTGTATCTGAAATTTTGTGAGTTTGTAGACTTATATCTGTAAATGCGCTCAAGTTTTTTAACAAAAAAATAAAACCTTTTTAGGGGTGCTATCGTGCATTGGTAGCATGGTTGTACGGTGTGCTTCTGTAGAACCTTTCTCGTTGAGTTTGTAGATTGTAACCACCATTTGGACTAGAGGGTGACGTGGGCTTTGCCGCCCCGTTCTTCAAATTATGAAATTAATTTCATCTTTCTCGCAAGGCTTCACATTTCATACAAATCACGGAAGTAGTTGTGCAACACGGAAACGCACAGACGCTGTTGGGTTGGTCGTGTAGGCTAAGTATTTCCGGTTTTAGGAAGGTTTAGCTTTTTATTTAGTTTTTCTCTATTGGTTTTTATGTTTTAGTTTCCTGTTTTTTATTTAAAAATCATTATTTTTTCAAATTTATGAATATTTTAAAATCCAAGAACATATTTTAAGTTCTTAAACATTTTTTCAAATTCATAAATATGTTATTTAAAATTGTGAACATTTTTTTAATCCGTGAAGGTTATTTCATATTCATGAATATTTTTATAATTCAAAAACAATTAATACATGAAGATTATTAAAAAATCATGCCATTTTTAAAAACAATGAACAATTTTAAAGCTCATGAACATTTCTAAAAATGCATGACTATTTAAATTTATGAACAATTTTTAAATTTGTGAATGTGTTTTTTACAATTTGTGAGCATTTTAGGAAATTCAAAAAAATGAATGTTTTTCAATTTCTTGAAAAGTGTTTTGATAGAATCTTCGTTCTGAAACTGCCATGCAAGACCCGCGACCTAGCTAGACCCTAATAGGCGGGGCCCACTTTGAAAAAAATTGGTGCTCTCATAGGCCTCTATTCCTATGGAGCTTAGTATGGGTGCGCCCTGATGGCTTGTGGGGCCCCTGGCCAGCCTCCGATGCCCATCTTTTGATATATAAGCCCATTTTTTTTAGAAGAAAAAAATAAGAAGAGGACTTTCGGGACGGAGCGGCGTCGTCTCGAGGTGGAACTTGGGCAGGAGAACTTTTGCTCTCCGGCGGAGCGATTCCGCCGGGGACACTTTCCTCCGGGGGGAGGGGGAAATCGAAGCCATCATCATTACCAACAACCCTCTCATCATGGGAGGACCAATCTTTATCAACATCTTCACCAACACTATCTCATCTCAAACCCTAGTTCATCTTTTGTATTCAATCTTATTATCAAAACCTCATATTGATATTTATGGGTTGCCAGTAGTGTTGATTACATCTTGTAGTTGATGCTAATTGGTTTATTTGGTGGAAGATTATTTGTTCGGATCCTTAATGATATTCAATACCCCTCTGATCTTGGACATGAACATGATGTGTGAGTAGTTACTTTTGTTCTTAAGAACATGGGAGAAGTCTTGTCATAAGTAATCATATGAATTTGGTATTCGTTTGATATTTTGATGATATGTATGTTATTTGATTTCCTTAGTGGTGTTATGTGAACGTCGACTACATGACACGTCACCATCTTTGGGCCTAAGAGAATGCATTATGGAGTAGTAATTACATGATGGGTTGTTACACTGACAAAAGCTTAAACCCTAGTTTATGCATTATCCCATAAGGGACTGATTTTGATCCATATGTTTAATGCTATGGTTAGATTTATCTTAATTCTTTGTTCGTTGTTGCGGATGCTTATGAGAGAAGTTAATCATAAGTGGGAGGCCTGTTCAAGTAAGAAGTACCAATCCACTCACATATCAAAATATCAAAGTAGTGAACGCGAATAAAACAAACATGATGAAAGTGACTAGATGAAACTCCCGTGTGTCCTCAAGAACCCCTAGCTTATTATAAGTGATTTTTCCGGCTTGTCCTTTGCAACAAAAAGGATTGAGCTACCTTGTTGCACTTAGTTACTATTGCTACTTGTCACTTGTTATAAATTATCTTTCTATCAGACTACTCATTACCGATAATTTCAGTGCTTACAGAAAATACCTTGCTAAAAACCGCTTGTCATTTCCTTCTGCTCCTCGGCTACTGTTAAGGCCGCCAATGATGGCGCTATTAAGTGACGTTCCCTTTTTAAAGGCATCGCTGTTGAGAAGTTCCAGGCCACTATCTGCAACCGCTGGGGGAAACCCTAGATCAGTAGATCGGGTGATGACAACATTCTTGTGTCGTTTCCCCCTTGGGGGCGTCATTCTTGGAGGTGTACACGGACTCGAGGGACCAGCGGACGACATCTTTGGTGGAGCGGTGCTTCATCCTACACATTGATGGTGGCATATCTCGGCGGCATGGCACAAGTGGAGACTCGGGGTCCGATATGTGGCGACAGACTCACGTAGGAGGGCGACACTGTTCGGCGTCGTGGTGGCGTCGATGACAGAGAGGCTTGGCAAGGTCAATGTATCAGTTCTGCTCTGAGGATGGATCGCTGAAAGATGGAGGTGAAGGCCCTTGCAGCGTGCGCATGTGGTGCTCACTGGGAGTGCGTCGGATCGGTGTGTGACCCAGTCCAGGTAGTGCTTTGGATGGGGCATCCGGCTTTAGATGTTAGATTTTGGTGCGATGTTTGTTTGGTATTAGGCTCGACATTCGGCACCCCTTCATGAAGGGAACAGGAGTAGCAACAAGCGTTGCCAAGATGGTGGCTTCAGATTTATTGATGTATTATCTTTGTAAGATCTTTGTGAATAATTAATAAAATGGATGCATGCATCGTTCAGATGTAGAGGCCAGAGGTATATCCTCCTTTAAAAAAAACTTATGATAGATTTTACTAAGTAAACTCAGTAAAGGAACCGTTTAGTGAGTACACTCTTTCCGGCTGCGGCGCCTGGATGCCCCTGCCAACATCCAACATGTGGTTTGCCGAGCTTGCAAGTACATGAACTCGGCATATGTTTGTCAAGAGCCGTAAAACTCGGCAAAATAGGTCATGTGCCAGAATTTGGAAGTACCTTTACAACTATTAGTAGAATGCCCGTGCGTTGTCACGGGCCTTTAATTTATTTTATTGCATCCATAAATACAAATGCATATCCCTCTCGCTTTCCCCACTCTATATACCACCCTCCATATCTCTCCCTCCCCTTCTCTCTCCCACCCATGATCTCTCTCTCTCACACACACACACCCTCTTCCTCTTCCACGACTCAATTTAATTTGGACTCAACTTAATTAACTTTTACACATAATCTAGTTATATTGCCCATGCGTCGCAACGGGAGCACACATATTTTGACGGTTCAACACCAATCGTGTCTAATATATAATTTTTACAAGCTCCATGCACATATGTGTCGTTGTATACATACTTTAACATTACATCACTCTGACAATGACACATCAAACAAATAATTAATGTCGCCTCCAAGTTCGAAGTTCATTTGTCTCTCATATGTTCAGACATCAAATGGGTGCCTAGCAGGCTCCCCAAAATCCAAGCATCTAGATGGTCCGGGCTCCCCTAAATTCAGCCCACATGTGGGTGAGAAATGTGAAAGTCCGAATCTGATGACACCCGGCTCACCTTCATCATGGCACCCTCTATTCTTCACACTGTACTTCCACCACGGACCGCCAAGGTGGAGTCCCCGGCCACCGTTATTAAGCGAGGAGGCGTGCGCCGCCCGTGACACCCTCCGAGCCAAGAAGGCATATCCGATGTCTTCCGAGTCATTGTCATGTTATAACATATAGTTGAATGTCATGCATTACCACAAAATAAAAATATGATGTCCATGCAACTGATACGCCATGATGTCCATTATTAACTCTTGAATCAACCTACCTATGCATTTACCTTTCTATCCAAAGAAAAAAAATTGTACGACTTGATGAAAAATATATAAAAACCTCTCGATCATGCAATTTACAGCAAAGCCATCTCTGATGAAATGCAATTTGCCACATTTTCTAAAATAGAAAAATTATTCTGCTCAGAACTATAACTGAACAGACAAACTCTAACCTTCTCCCCGCTCACTCTCAACCCTTACTCTTATCACAACAATCGACTAACTCGTGTTCTAAGTGAGCCAGTGGTTCTAGGTCCAGGTCTAGTGTTGCTCAAAGATCACTTTCCTTCTCATCCTGAGCAACAACTTCAGCTTTGTTAGCTTTGTTTTCACATGCTCTCTTTATAGCGTAGGTCAGGGCACTTTGGTTCTCTACAAACATACAATTTGAATTAGACATCACCGATGCATGTAAAACATTATTGGGAGAAGGCTATTCCGTGCTTGCAACAAATAAAGGTTAGTAGTTGTGTTGCTAGAACAACTCTCGCTGCTAGCATGAATAGTAGAAGAATGGAATGGTTATATGGCTCTATGTAAATCCACCTATGGAAACAGGACAACAAAGCAAACCATGGAGAGCTAAGAACGACATGTACATCAAATAACATTTATAAATTAGCTGTGGAACATAGTACGTTTTGTCGGTTTGTTCTGTCAAACTACTCAATATGACATTTCAGACAATGCATTTAAGAAATTTTAAACATGAGTAACAAAGACAACTACCAAAGAACAATTAATGCGTGCAAAAAGGAAGATAATATCACAAGTGTTTAGAAATCACTACCCCACAAATTTCACAAGGCCATTAAGAGGAAAGTTGAAAAAAAAGGAAAAAGATCAGTTTGATTTACTACATTTACCAATAACTACAGATATTTTATAACATTTCAGGCTACAACTATGAATTTAGGCACTTAGTTTCTTCTAATACTGGAAAGCAAACTATAATGTTCTCAATTATGCTTTCCATCTATATTTCATAGCATTTACAAGCACTTAATGATATGGAATTCCCATCAACTCCAAATTGCAATAAGCTAATATTAGTTTTTAATCTTGGTCTACCATATTTTTGTATTCCCTCAAGTTAAAAAAACATGGGTTGATGCTCACAAGTTTTTGAATTAAAAAAAAGCATGTAAGAGATCAGTTAGCCCCCTCCTCTGGTGAATGCAGAATAGGTCTTCCTTCTGATCTCTAGTCAAAAGAACAAAAATAAATATCTAGAGGAGGATTTCAGAAAGTGGACTAACTCAAAAAAATAAGCAAACCATTCAATTATTAACATAGATTTGTGTAACCAGCTTATTGACAAGGCCAATTACCATGCAGACTGAATATCAGGACATACATGTACTGATTCTTCATTCTTGTATACACAAATATGCAAATAGTAATTAGTACTGCTCATGCACGACCAAACTAAAAAAGCATACAAGATTGTCTTCATACTTGAAGACCACTTAGGTGAGCTCATTTCAATTCTGATAGGGAGAGTAGATAAGTTCCAAAATAATGGGAAGACAATATTACCCCTATCGTAAAATATCGGAATTATCTAAAATTATGTGTGAGATTCATAGGAAAGCATCATTCATGAAGTGCGATATTTCTCTTGCTTTTATTCTTCTCAAGGGATAGCTCAACATAAGTGGAAAAGAAGCGACTAATGCCATTGAGTATTTTAATCAAACACAATGCGCCCAACTATATACGCCATCAAGTCTAATAAAACTAAACATGGTAAAACATATTTATATTGGTATCATCCCTAGTAGAAGCTCTATATAATTTAATGAGAAATGAAATTAGCATGAAAAATGATCATATCCAAATCAATTCTCTTTAATGAGAAATGAAAACGACCCTGTGCATGTCCCAAAAGAACAATTGCCTATGGCGACTTGCAAAATAACATGCGCCACAGAATAATTTACTTAATAATTAAGCATACAAGTCGTCATGGCATCAAACAGAAGACAAGGAAGATTAGTAGCTGATCTGCTCCGTACAATTACACTAACAAACATGTAGCAACATCGAGGTATTTTAGCATTATTCCATTGGTACCTGTACAATACAGTGGTAAATGTGTGGAGAGGTGTCATTTTGGTTGGCACCTTGAAGAAGGCATTGCTCTTGACCTGGGGCTGTAGGCGTGGAACTCATGGACTAAAAGAAACAAGAAGCCCATTTTGAAAACACAATTATTAAAAGGCCAATTGATTGATTCATAGACGCAAATGCCAGCCCTACCTTGTCAAACTGTAGGAGGATGCTGAAGGCGAACTCAGGTTGAGCACACCATCTCCTCCAGTGTCTCCGTGAGGGACCTGCCAAATCGAAATTCTTGCTGTATCTCTAACCACCAGAATTCAACAGAAGTTGTGATTCAGATTCATCAGCATCAAACTGAATGGTCGATTATTTGACAGAAGCTATGTACAATTATTATTGTACAGTAAACAATCCCTGGTCCAATACGATCATGCCAGTCATAAAATGACTGTATTGACCAAATAACAATCGCGCGGTGCCTCTAAACGGAGGTGCTAAGCAGATGTCGAACATGAGAAGATATCAAGAAACATGTGAGCCTCTAGACGGAAATGCCAAGTAGCATCCTTGGACATCATGTATGCATTTTCTATGGAAGCTACTTCCTATGTATCAAAATATAAGATGTTTTTGTAGTTCAATTTGAACTGCAAAAACATCTTATATTTGGTAAGGAGGGAGTACTAAACTCAGTTGGCCATTTATGACAAAAGATCAGATAAGGATTGTTACCAGATCAACATTCCCTTCATTTGGGCGAGCAACTATGTGGCGTACCATCTTGGCCAGAACACTGCTATGCGACTGGGGCAGCTCATGTTACCAACTATAATTGCTGCCTTGACACGCTTTTCTCCGAAGGTTGCACCTACCCATTGTCACTGAATGCAAAAACAAAGAGTAGCTTGCTAAAGTGCTCAAATAAATCATTTCACAATAAATGAGAATTAAACATAGAAATGGTTGATGACAAATAAAATACTGTAGGCGACCGGTGGAGGATGAAAAGGCCGTCCTTCCATGTCATATGTTGTAATGCCAAAAAAGGTCTGATTCCAAATTTCATTCTTGGTCACCAAAGATTATCGTGTTGATGAGTACAAAAAATAGATCTCGGATCTCAGGGTCAGCTGTATCAGTTGCTTAACAAGTTAGTGAAACATTATAGTTGAATAGAAACGGCTACTTAGTACGTATTGTGCAAGTATATTCAGGCAAACTAACATATATATGTTCAATAATGATGATTAAAAGATACTACCTGCCAATTGGATAAAGATCCAAGGCACCAGAAAAAGTTGACCAACCTATGAGCGGAAAACCAGACAAATATTTTTACCTTTATTAAGCATACGATCGATCCACCATTACATGGATGTATCAGGAAAACTTCCTTTTTACATCCATAAGTAGTACACTCCGCACATTCTTATATATGTCAGAAGGTAGAGCACTGAGTCTATCGATATGGAGAGCAGCGATTTGGCTCCCGGGCTCAGATGAGCCCGGGCCTGAACAGTACGGCAATTTTAAATAGAAAGAAGTTTTAAAAATTCCAAAACAATTTTGTGGTGTAAGATGCTCCTGTATGTGAACACTGTGCAAAATTTTGTGAAGTTTGGATATTCGAGGAGCTCGTGGCAAAAAAAAATCAGGCATGAACAATGCGATTTTCAAAAGTTTCTCGGACATCCGAAATTTGTCTTTTTTGAAAATCACACTGTTCACGCCTCGAATATCTGAGAAACTTTTGAAAATCACATTGTTCACGCCTGATTTTGTCTTTTTTTCCACGACCTCCTCAAATATCCAAACTTCACAAAAAAAATCATGGAGTTCGCGCACATGAGCATCTTGCACCACAAAAATATTTAGAATTTTGTGAACTTTGTTTCTATTTTAAATTGTGGTACTGTTCACCGGGTTCATCTGAGCCCGGGTTCCGGGTTGAATTATTGATATGCCCTTACTCACTTTACAAACTCATCATTCTATCATTTCTTTGCATATAGCAACACTACTCACTGGACCACTCAATAATCACACAACTATACTGTCCATGTAAAATTTGACACACCAATTAGCAAGATGGGTGCCTCTCAACAACATATATTGGCGCAAAGAGGACAAGACTTCAAATTCAGTCGCAATCGTCCGCTTCACGCCCACTACGGCTTGGGGGGAATGTTAGAAGTATAATGTGCTTGAGTTAGAGATAGAATTAGTAATTGTCTTGTCTTGTACTCCAAGTCTCTATCCCACCATGTACTCTATATAATCCCTCACGAGGGTCAGATCAAAACAACACAATATTATCATCCTACAATTTCCACAATCCAATCAACACTATGATCCAACATCATGCTCTTACTTGCATACACGAAGCCCCCACGACAACAAAAGTTGGACATCGAGCTCGATAGAGATAAAAATAAAGACAGAACAAATGAGCAAATGAAAGTTTGACAAATCATACAACTAAACGTCAGACGAATTGAAAATTCTCCACAAAATAAGAGGGGATTGGACTCTTACCTGTGCTGTCCATTCCTCCCAGCTTATTCACCCATGTTCGTCAGTCTTCCATACCAGAGCTACTGCGCTAAGAAATGAAACGAACATTATATGCACCATGGCTTTCATATAGCTAATCTTATGAATTCGAAACATATGACCATCAGGAATGGAGAATACATTGATCAACGCATTATTTTTCCCGCAAAAAAAGAACAGGTTAATGCATTGTTTTGCATATGGAAGCAGAGCGATACAACAAGATAGTTGCAGCAGTAGTAGTATTACTATCTCCTTCGATAGATGAACTGGAGGTCGGACCATCTTCAAGGAGGATCGGTTTCGATTCTTGGCAAGCACGGCCCTGCATGTAACAACAGCTCAAGGACCATGAAAACCTCACGTACACAAACCTGGGACTACATTGTCATGTTTCTTCACTAACAATAAAAGAACAAGAATAAGCAAACTATAACTTGCTGGGACTGATACACAACAAATAGCAAACCTTGCCTTGAAGAAACACACGGTTGGAAGCATGCCTACCCCCTGACTGTACTGAACTGGATGTAGTTTCATCAGGGTGTCCGGATCCCATCATCGTCAGAGATTCAGAGCTTGGAGAATTTCAGCCGTTACAGAACCTTAATGGTTTGGGACTAAGCACTTCTCCAAAGGTGATGATTTATGCGGGGGCTTATGCTGAAACTGAAGGAGCTCGATCTCACAATTCATCTTGTTGAGGCTATATATATCTGCATGCAGTCTGGGCGCTATTGATTTTGGCTCCCAGCATCTCTCCTGCCTTGCTCTTATCAATTCCATGATATTTTCCTCGTGGCGCCAGGGATGCGCTAAAACTAAGGATGCAGTACAAATTCTGTTGTATATAGATTACAACAAACAGTCAGTGTTGCTCAAATTCTGTTTCTGTGTCTGTTTCTGGCACAATTTCAAAGCCCGAATCCTCCACCGAACGCATATGTACTTGGCACAATTTCAAAGCCCGAATCCTCCAACAACCGGAACTGCAGCTTCGGCAGGTAGTCGCGCACGCACCCGATCCGCGGCCCGACGCCGGTCGACCACCGCAACGACAGCTGCTGCCCCAGCTGGTACGACTTGTGCGCCATCTTGGAGTTGATCCGGTGCATGATCCTCTCCTGCGCCACCGCCGGCTCCTCGCACTCCTCCCCGCCCTCCGCGCCGCGCCCCGCCCCGTGAACAGGTTCGCCTTGCAGAAGTCCAGCCGGTCACCGAACGTGCCGGCGTCCTGCTCTGCCGCGCCCTTGACCAGATGAGGGCGGGGCACGCTAGCGGCGGCGCTGCGCAGGGTGCGGGAGCAGCTCTGCCTTTCGTGCTCTCCCTCGACGTGAGGGATTGGTTTTGTGGTGGGTGTGGCAGGGAACGGCGGCGGCGCTGGTGATATGCGCTAGGGCATCGAGGAGAAGACTCGATGATTTTGGACCGGAGGATTTTTTTT
>NC_041392.1:112711959-112719345 GCF_002162155.2 Triticum dicoccoides | reverse complement strand
GATGGAAAAAATACTTTCAAAAAAAAGGGGATGGAAAAAATCAGCGAAAAAAACCGTGACGAAAAAAAAACAGAGAAGGTGAGACGAAAAAAATCTAAAAGCGAGACTACCAACTGCTCCATTAGGAGTAGAGATACCGAGTTCTTTGTCACCGCCCTTGACAAACTTTTTGACAGAAAAAGAATTTGAAAAAATCTTTGTCAAGTCATGTGTATGTGGCACTCGACAAACGTGTCCTTGATGTTACGGAGTCGTTAACCCCGAATGGTTCATGTCACGTGGCACCTAGTTGGCAAGTTGCCTGGTTCAATCTCTAGTTCTCGGAAATGGCACTATAGGACGAGTGTTTTCAATGTGCCGAGTTCAGTCCGTGCGGCTCTCGGCAAACTAAAGTCTATACCGAGTTCTTATGTTTGTCAAGTTTAAGACTTGGCAAACTGTGTGTTTCTCATGATCCCGGGTTTGGCAAAGAGCCTAAAATTCGGCAACGACTGATTTTCTAGTAGTGTTGGAAGAAACAAAAAAAAACTAAGATTTTCATAATTGTATATGATATATTTGCTACCTTTTGTGCTTTTTTTTATAATCCACCTATCATCGGCTATTTATCCAACTTTTTTGTTTGACATTGTATAATGTTGAAGTAATACTAGAGCTACAATCTATATATTGTACTTCCTCTATTCCTTTGTCTAAGGTGCATTATTTTTGGCACGGTGACAAAGGCACATAATTGTAAACTATTTGGGATGAAATTACCCTCGTCTAATTCATTGATTAGCGACAAGTAAATCATTTAGGTTAGGAAAGGAAGAGATACACGCAATCGGAAGAGGGATAGTTCCTTTTTCTTTCTCTGCAAGGATATATACATGCAATCAGGCGAGAGATACTTTTCATTTTCTGAAGGGCCAAGATCAAAATTACGAGGAATTAGAACAAATGCACTTTATATTTTGAAATTTTATCAAAAAAACAAATACGCAGAGTGTATAAGACAAGCGTGTGTTATCAAGACTAATCAATGATTTCCAATCTAACGGCCGTCGTTGCCTTGTTCCGTCGGGGCTCCATAAGGATCTGTTTCCCGATCCCTAGTCCTGCTGGATTAAATTCATCCAGGTACGTAGAAGGCATGCGGAGAAGCTTACATAAGGCGTCGTTTTTCTTTCCGCGGAAGTCTCCTACCGTCCTAGCTCAATCCCGAAACCCTCGCTCCCGGATTCCATGTCGTCCTCGCCGCCAGCGCCCGTTATGGAGGACATGGAGGTGGAGGCGGAGACGGTGCACGGCGAGGCGACGCGTCCACCACCCACCGCCACCGTGGAGACCGGCACCGGGGCTGTCGTTGGAAGTCCAGCGGCGAACCACACCGAGATGTCGCCGTCTACCCACGACCACGAGGAGGAAGGTGATGATGGCGTCGATTACTCCAGCGAGGCGGGAGGTGCACAGAGCGCAGAGTTTGAGGCTGCAGTAAAGGCTTTGTGGCACGAGGTTATCAACGTCGAGGAGAAGCCGTCGGCGGGGAACACATGTTCAGTCTGTATGGAACCCTGGACCTGCGAAGGTCTTCACCGCATCTGGTGAGGCTTCTCTTATACTCCCTCCGTCTACACTTAGTATAAAATTAAGACACTTATTTTAAGAGGGATGGAGTATCTTTGTACGTGTTATACTACTACGTTTGCGCCACAAGTAATTTCGGACAGAGGGAGTACGAATTAGTTTCTATGTATTTCTCGTATCTGAATAGAATAGATGTAGGTAATTTTAGCTATGGAACCAGCGACACTTTGATAAAACAAACAAGTAATCATCGATCTCCTGTATATCTCTAATCTGCTACCCAACACGCAGTTGCATTCCTTGTGGACATGTGTACGGCAGATCTTGTCTGGAGAAGTGGCTGCACGAGAACGCCAAGGTACATACAACCACATGATTCTCAACTTTTTCAGCTGGTACGTACCAGCATGATTCTAAACTTGTCCATGTATATTGTCACTATAAAATATTTTTCCAGTACGAGTACTTTATGTCAAGAGCACTGATCTATTTACTAAATCGTTTGATCATATCAAATCTTTGTTCCCAGTGCCCTCAATGTAAGCTGCAGTTTGAGGACAAGCTTATTATCAACCTGTATACGCCAGCAAATTTTGGGGACGGTTGCGGCACCATACAGGTTATGTTTCTTTCTCTGTCTTCTGTGCCCAATAGTTTTGTCGCACATGTTCAAACTAATTTTCTCATGATAAAATTAATTTATACTACACTCATATCAAAATATAAAATGTTTTTGTAGGCTAACGTCTTACATTTTGATATGGAGGTAATAAGAATCATCAAATGAACCAGTTTCTCAATTTTTAGATGGCCTTTGCAATCAACATCATATGCTTGCTGAACAAGCCTACCCACTCGGTTGTTCATAGTGCATCCCGGTTATCATGGTGTAAACCAATGTGGAGGGACACTTTTTTCCCATCACTTCTTTAATATAAAGTATGCACACTCATACATATTCGAGAAAAAAAAACTATCGCAATTGCGTCTCTAAATTAAACATGAAGCACTAGGTGCCACTGTATGGCTTGCTTAGGGCATCTACAATGAGGGCGCTTAGCCCAAGCGCCAGGTTCCTTGCCGTTTCAATCAAATCCCGTCCGATCCCTGGTTTTTGGCTGCACTACCAGAATCGCACCCTATGCCGACGGCCAGGGCCGTCGGCATAGCCCTGAATGGCCGTCGGGACAGGCCTATGCATAGGGCCGTCGGCAACATATCCGTCGGCGTAGCCAGGAAGGCCGTTGGCATAGAAAGGCCGTCGGCATAGGACCTATCCCGACGGTGTCCGTACATCTATGCCGACGGCCCTGGCCGCCGTCGGCAACGTTATCGCCTAACAGCGGCCGCCGTCAAGTGTTGACCAACGCGTGCTCGACACGTGGCAAACTAAGTCGACGGCTAGGCCGTCGGCATAGTTTCAAAACTAAGCCGACGGCTAGGCCGTCGGCATAGACGTGCCACGTGGCGAGCAGGCGTCACCCCTGGGGCGGGTCTATGCCGACGGCCTAGCTGTCAGCTTAGTTTGAAACTATGTCGACGGCTAGGCCGTCAGCATAGACCTGCCACGTGGCAGCCACTGGGAGCTCACGGCAGCTCTATGCCGACGGCCTAGCCGTCGGCATAGTTTCTGTCTGTTTTTTTTCTTTTTCTGTTTTGTTTCAGCTCAATTCATTTGAATATATACAGCATCACACAACAAATATATGCATCACATAACAGCTTGCCCAGCAGCATCACACAACAAATTCATCATCACACATCATAAGAAGCATCGCAAAGCATAAACATATAAGTATCATCACCACCAAGCATATAAGAATCTCACAAACAACAATAAGAAACATCACAAGCATATAAGTATCATCACCACCAAGACCGACACAATGTGACCCAAAGGCTTAAGTGCTAGGACGTCGAGCACCACAGAGGTCGTCACCGCCAAGACCGCCGAAGCCCAGGTCGTCACTGCTAGCGGCAGCGCTACCGCCAAGACCGCCTCCACCTCCGCCTCCGCCTCCGTGGATCGGAGTGGTCGGGCTCCGTGTCTCCAGAGTGCTGCGAAGACCACCGCCAACGGTAGATCCACCTGTTCCCTGGATGTTGAAAAGACATATGCACGGGATATATGATTGTGTTGAAAGGCATGACATGCTTTGGGTGAATAGATTGGGGATGAACTAACCGGCGAGGGGCCAGCGTTCTGTGCCACAAACTCCTCAAAGCTCATCGGCACTGGTTGTGCTGGAGGGCATTATGCTGGAGGGAACTGAGGACACCTGTCGGCCGCCATATCCTGAAAAGCCTGCTGCATCTGGCTATCCCTCTGTACTTGGTGTTCATAAAGCCTCTGATGCCACGCCATGGTCTCCTGGCGTGTGTACTCCAGGTAGGCCTACGGTATGACATGATGGAACTCATAAAACTACTAAATGAGGAAAATGAAGTGAGCAATGAAGATAAGAGGGAAAATACTTACAGATTGTTGCTCCTGAAAGAGGGACTGTGTACTGGTCACTGGCTGGCTCGTGCGCTGGCTCAGGCTCGGGTCGATCCGACGAAGCTGTGTGTAGGAGATACTAGGAGTGATCACAGCATCGAGAACCGCCTCCCGACCATGCTCCTTGGGCCCCATCCTCACCACCGCCATGTCGTCCAGAGGCGCCGCAATGGGGTCAGGTGTGTCAGGATGTAACTTCAGATACGCTTCGGAGTAGGCCTTCTTCCTCCCTGCGGTCTTCTTGCCGTAGTACTTGGGCTCGCCAGGCTTGGGGTCCTTCCGCGTATGGGCGATCTTCCACGCCTGCATGTGTGAGAGCGGCCGCTTCAGTTTCTCCTCCTGCACCACCAAACAGAAGTTAGTCATACATAAGAAAGTGATGGTAAATAGAAGAAGAAGAATGTTTAATGGGGTTAGTCATACATTAACTGCCTTGTGGAGATAGTGGTTTCGGTTTCCCTGAGCATGTACTCCCTCCGTCCCTCGGTTAGCCTTATTTTTGGTTCTCATAGCCGCCCAGGCTCCAGCCTCATCACACCAAAGATCTACCAATGCCGCCCAGGCTCCAGCCTCATCACACCAAAGATCCACCAATGCCGCCCAAGACTCGTCTTTTCCATAACACCAATTTGGACACACCTATATAATAAAAGCATAATGGCATGTAGGTGTGTCCAAATTGGTGTTATGGAAGCATAAAGCATAAAGCATAATGTACCACAAGGTAATGAAAGCATAATGAAAGCATAATATATGAAAGCATAATGAAAAATCTTTTATACTTACCGCCAAGAACTCGGACCTCTCCAAGGTAATGCCCATCCTCCGCGCTTCTTCCTTGGTCATCTTCACACCAAGATAGTCGTGGTGGTATGTGGAGATGGCCACATAGCGCACCTCGTACTGCATCTGCGGGCCTTCTTCTTGCATTGGCGCAGCACGATCTGGTCCGCTCTAGCCCTGTGCTCCGAAAGAACTCGATAGAATTTCTACAATCATGAATGAAACAAGAATGGAAGAAGGCATGAGTTAAATCATTTTCATGAAACTAGAATGGACTTGTTCTTCTGAAAAGAACTCACCCAGAAAGTAGTGATCACGGCCTTGGCATGGGTCTCATGGTCCGCGTGGCGGGCCGCTTCCCAGTGGTCCCAGCTCGTGGCCAAAACCCGACGAGCCGGCTGCCTGACTGGATCCGGACAATACAACCCCGGCCAGTATAACTTCAGCAAGACGGTGATGAGGCCGTTGGGAATACAGACCCCTTTAGAATATATCCACTTGCTGCAAAAGAATGAACTATTAGCATGTGACAAGCAAAATAAATAACAACCGGAATAAGCATGTGACAAACAAAATAATGAATCACTTACTCTTTTCCCGTGGGTTCAATGAGCCACTTCTGCTCCTCAGTAGCCGGAACCTGCTTTGGTAGCTTTGCGTTACCACGCAGCCATCCCTTCTTGTCAACCCCCTTCCCGTCACCACCATCATCCCCGCCACCACCCTCCTCCTCGCCTGCCTCCCCCTCCCCAACCTCCTCCTCCTCCTCCTCCTCCTCGCCTGCCTCCTCCGCGCTGGCACCGATGCCAAGCCAGGCACCGGGCGCCTCATCCCTTTTTTTCATGCACGAGCCTTTTAACCAGCGTTGGAGATATTGTTTTGGTAGAAATTAATTTTGTTAGCGCCCCTACAAACGCACCTGCCTTGGAGGAATGGACTCCTTCACCGGCGCCAGTTCCTTAAATAATTATTTTTATTTTCTAAGCGTCCAATGAAACGACTCTTCATTGAACATGCCCTTATATACTTGGAATTTCACCGCCACTAAAAAAATTAGGGACGTATGCATGCAGATGAACTTAATTTTCGAATTTGCAGCAAGTGAAAGTTTATGTTAGTAAGGCGATGGCTGAAGTGGCGGCATACTATGACAGACGCTTGGAGTCAGAGATCGCCAGGCTCGAGGCAGAACAGAGGTTGTTTAATCAGGCAACGCGCCAGCAATTGGAGTCAACTAACTCTTATGTGGAACAGATGCATGCTCAGATCAAGGCCTTGCAAGCTGGGTTGTTGGTGAAGGGGCAGCTGAGCTGCCAAGCCGTTGCCGCCGCCTCTGAAGCCAGCAGAGTTGTGGAAGGAAGAGGCACGGGGTTAGCAGAACCGGGGGATGCGGATCATCAATCCGAATAAGCGCTTATATATACTCCAGTGAATGTGCCCATGGCCTGCCGCTACCTGGCTCCTTCAGATAAGAGCAAACCGCCCTCTCCTCTTCTTTCGTGATAGATGGCTTTCTCTCCCACGTGTAGAAACTAGAAACAACTACAGTACTAAGTTAAAAAGAGGGTCTCCCTCAGAAACTTCATGCAAGTGTTAAAAGGACGAAAGTACAAATTTATAAAGAATATATGTACCCGGTTTTGACTTCCTTCTGTTTTCTATATGTAGATTGAATTTGAATCTGAAATTTTGTGAGTTTGTAGACTTAATATATCTGTAAATGCGCTCGATGTTTTTTAACAAAAATCAAAAAAAAATAGGGGTGTTATCATGCATTGGTACCATGGTTGTACGATGTGCTTCTAGCACCTTGAACCTTTCTAGTTGAGTTTGTAGACTCTAACCACCATTTGGACTAGAGGGTGACACGGGCTTTGCCACGCCGAATTCCATTGTTATCTCAAGGCTTCACATTCCATGCAAACCACGGAAGCGGTTGAGCATCGCGGAACCCACATACGTTGTTGGGTTTGCCATGTAGGCTAGTCTTTCTGATTTTGGGAAGGTTTAGTTTTTTTCTTTTTTCTCTACCTTTTTTTATATTTCATTTTCATGTTTGTTTTATATCTGTTTTATTTTAAAATTCATTAAAAAATCAAATTTACGAATTTTTAAAATCGAGGAACATAATTTAAATTCCTAAATATTTTTTAAAATTCATAAATATGTTCTTCAAAATCGTGGTCCTTTTTAAATCCATGGAGGTTTTTTCATATTCATGAATATTTTTTAAATATTAAAAATCATGAATATTATTTAAAATTCATGGCATTTTAAAATAATGAAAAAATAATACTCATGAATTTTTTTAATTCATTCATGAATATTTAAATTATGTTTTTTTTCAATTTTTTTATATTTAAAAATTCTTGAATTTTTAAATTTGTGAATGTTCTACAATTTGTGAACATTTTTGGAAATTCAAAAAATCCTAAATGTTTTAAAAAATGAAAAGTGTTTTAATAGAATGTTGGTTCCGAAACTATCATGCGGGACCCACGACCTAGCTAGACCCTTATAGGCGGGGTCCACTT
>NC_041392.1:112668459-112711695 GCF_002162155.2 Triticum dicoccoides | reverse complement strand
GGCCTCTATTCCTAGAGATCTTGTTTCGAGCGAAGGGTCAGTCTACATCCCCTTTTCTTTCTCTAGCCCTCCGTTGATCTGGTGGGTAATTTGTTGGTCAGTGTGTTGATGTCACTAGTGAGGTTGTTCTCGTGCTCAAAGTTTTAAATAACGTTTAAAGCCTCTTAGCGGCGGCTCAGCCAAAAGCTATGAAACCTATAGCACAACTATAGTGTGTTTTGAATTTTAGCCGAGAAAATTCAATTTCGGCTGAAATTCGGCCATCTCGCCTCGACCCAATACATGACTTTGTCAATCAAATATTTTTGGCACATTATATTTGTACTCCCGAGGGTTATTTTGATCTCTTACCTTTTGTTTCGCTTGATTTCAATTTTTGGCCATTTTTTTGTTAAATGTTGGCCATTCTTATTTAAAATTCAAATTTTGGTTTTATAATTTCGTCCGAGATTTTCCCAAAAAATTTGAAATAGCCGCGCATCTCAGTGAGAGCCAAAAAAAATAGATAAATGCATTTGTAGTTCTACATCATTGAGCTAATTATATAGAAATATTAATCATGCATAAATTCATACATTAGTTCAGTTCATCTTCATCATACGTACATCAATCTAGCTCATACAATGCATCAGGCATGCATACTGCAGACATCAATCATGCTTTAGCTGATATCGTGCAAGCTTCTACTCAACATGCTTCAGGCAGAGTGTGCATCTGGTATTTGGACATGAGAGAGGATAGAGGAGCTTACCATGCCATGGATCTTGGGCAATGGTCGGCATGCAGGATGCCGCGAGGCCGAGCTCGTCGCCGGGAGTGACGGCCGGGAGCAGCATGGAGCATGAGCTGACGACAGTGAAGGTGATGGCACTAGCTAGCATTGAAGCATGGTCGGGAGCGCCCGCCATTGTCGTCTGCAGCTGCCATGTTCTTCATTGGGCGTGCCTATAATGGCCTAACAGCTGGTTTTGATGGGCCTGCGTATGGAGCCTATAATGGGTATGCTGATGCACCTCCGCAGAGTTAAATCTTCGAAAAGTCATGTCCGTGGTTATAAATGACTTGAAGCTTTGTAACAGTTCATAGAATAAGTTCAACCGAATAATTAAAACTTGTTAACGTGTGAGTGACTTGATTGTCTCTTATTCGTTGGGTTTTGCGAAGGGGGTGACATGGTAGTGTTATGTTTGCGTAGGTAGGTGAATAGGATGTTTATAGTTAACGAGTTACCTCTTCGATCGGTCTGCTCATCTTATTATATTAGACGTAAGTTGTAGTGTTTTGCTTAGATGCTTGCAGCTTCACTAGTTATCCCTTTCGTACCTATTGTATTTTTAGTGCTAGTACCCTTGGTAATGAGATTTGCAGAGTACACCATGTACTCACCTTATTGTAGCAAACACTTACAGGTATGATAATGGACGACTTTAGCCGGTTATCCAATAGATAGCAGTCTGGGAAGGGTTGTGGATATAATTCGCTTTACTTTGAGCCTTCTGTTAAGGCATATCTTTCTCGATGTAGTTTTGATGATTGATGATAACATGTTTGCGGACTAACCGTGTGTTTTGAGCATTTCAGAGATTCATCCTTTGGTTCGAGACGATTTCTTTTCCCTCGGAGTGTTTTTCAACACGGTGTAGCTCTTTCGTTTTTTGTTGGTGGACTAGTTTCGTAGGAGTCACCGTACTATCAAGAGGGGGTCCGCTTTGGTAAGGTTAGGATGGAATCATCATGTACACTTCCGTTTCACACCCTCTGGGCCTTCCCGCGTCGTTGGAGGTTTGATTCCCTGCGGTAGTACCGTGGTGCCCAGCGGTAGTACCGCTTGAGGGTCCTCAACGGCAGTACCGCCGCGGTACCGGGCCACTACCGCCTCGGTACCGGGCCACTACCGCCTCGACTCGAGGGGGGCACATCTCGTGTCGGGTTGAGCGGCACTTGCAGCGGTAGTAGGGGCGGTAGTACCGCTCGAGAGTGGTAGTACCATCCTACCACAGCGGCAGTACCGCGCTGGGCACGGTCCCTCCTCTATCTTCAAGCCCTCCCAGGCTGGGAGGTAGTACCGCAAGGGGGAGCGGTAGTACCGCTGCCCCCTGCGGTAGTACCGCCCTCTGCGGGGCTGTTTTGGGGGTAATGGTTGGATGGGGTCCTTTAGTATAAAAGGGTGTCCCCTTCTTCCTCATTGACTTACCTCTTCCCCCACAAGCTTCATTAATGCTCCAAGCTCCATTTTCGCCCGATCTCTCTCCCTAGCCAATCATACTTGTTGATTTGCTCGGGAGTGGTTGAGAAGGCCCCGATCTACACTTTCACCAAGAGAAATTTGATTCCACCACCAATCCCTAGCGGATCTTGTTACTCTTGGGTGTTTGAGCACCCTAGACGGTTGAGGTCACCACGGAGCCATAATCCATTGTGGTGAAGCTTCGTGGTGTTGTTGGGAGCCTCCAATTGAGTTGTGGAGATTGCCCCAACCTTGTTTGTAAAGGTCCGGTCGCCGCCTCCAAGGGCACCAATAGTGGAATCACGGCATCTCGCATTTTGTGAGGGTGTGAGGAGAATACGGTGACCCTAGTGGCTTCTTGGGGAGCATTGTGCCTCCACACCGCTCTAACGGAGACGTACTTCCCCTCAAAAGAAAGGAACTTCGGTAACACATCCTCGTCTTCATCGGGTCCACTCTTGGTTATCTCTTACCTTTACTTGTGCAAACTTATTAGTGTTACTTCTCTTGCTTGATTGTATGTTCGTTGTTGTTGCATCATATAGGTTGCTCACCTAGTTGCACATCTAGACAACCTACTTTGATGCAAAGTTTAATTTGGTAAATAAAAGCTAAAAATTGTTAGTTGCCTATTCACCCCCCCCCCTAGTCAACCCTATCGGTCCTTTCAATTGGTATCAAAGCCTCGTCTCTTTACTAGGGACTTTACCGTCTGAAGAGTATGGTTGATACCATAGACGGTGTGGAGGAACACTCCTGTGTGAATCCGATCTCGTCTACGGGCGATGGGGGAACCTCGGTATCTCATGAGGAATTCAATGTGGCCTTGGAGACATTGAAAACCTCCATGACGACCGAGATTGAAAGCATGTTTACTAAATTCATTGAAGGGCTTAAACTATCCACCGCACCGTTGAAAGTGGGTGATCCCACCGACAAGGTGACGGATGCTAACTCCGACAAGGGGGAAGCTAGTAGTGAAAAGTCTCCTTCTTCTAGTGGTAAAAATGGCACTGGCATCTTTGCCCATGTGGAACCACCACTTGTTTATGGTGGACCGATTCCTTCCACTCATTTGAATCATGCCGGTCCTCCCCCTAATATTGTGAAAAATGAGGATTTTGATTCTTGGGTTTATCGCTTTAAGCATCATTTAAATCATGTGAATACTAATCTTTGGAGAATCATTGAAGAAGGTTTCTATCCGCATGACCCAAGCAACTTCACTCCTTGAGAAGCCACGGATAATCAATTCAATGAGAATGCTCTCTTCATCATCCAAGATACAATTCCACCCGAAGATCTACCTCATCTTCGGCCATTCGCCTTGGCCAAAGATGCATGGCTTTGTGTTGTCTCTCTCTATCGGGGAAGCACAAGCATTAACGCTCCAACTATGAAGTAGTGCAAGATGAAGCCGATGAGTTTGCTATGAAAGAAGATGAAGAACCTCGTGAGCTTTATCGGAGAGTAACCAAACTCGCGATCTCACTCCGAGATCATGGGAGCAAGGACACGGATGACAATTGGATCAAGCGCAAATTCCTCAAAGCAATGATGCCTTACCACAAGGCCATGTCCTCCGTCATTCGTCAAAGGCCCGACTTCCACACCTTGACCTCCAGTGAAGTGTTGGATGAGTTTGTGGCTATGAACATCTTGAACAAGACCGCCGACAATGCGGTGCTTCGCTCTCAAAGGGCAAAGAAGCCCAACCTTGCATTGAAGGCCAAGGTTTGTGTTGAAGAAGAAGAAGAAGAGGAAGAAGAGGAAAGCAACCCCGAAGATACAAAGTATGCCTATCATGAACACATGGCACTTGCTTCAAGGCAATTTTGAAGCAAGAAGAACTCAAGGCCAAACTTCAACAAGAACAACTCAAGTGGCACGAAGAGCAAGCAACGTGTGAGGACTTGCTACAATTGTGGCAATGTGAGCCATTTTGTTGCGGAATGTCCGTATGAGAAGAAGGAAGACAATGGTGGCAAGCTCATCCAAAAGGACAAAGCCAAGTCTTTCCCCAACAAGAGCAACTTCCCCAAGAAGACCCCTCACAAGGCATGGGTGGTTCAAGAAGAGTACCATGAGGATGATGATGATGATGAAGATGGTGAGTCGGTTGCCATGGCCTCCGTTGCCATTGCAAAAACTCCATGAGTGTCTCTCTTCAACTCACCAATGAGAACATCACCGTCAAGTGCCTCATGGCTAAAGCCACCAACAAGGTAACCCCCAATATCAAAACTACCATCATTAATAATCCTTCCTTGATGGATTGCATTGATGACATGAGGGATCCAATGTGGAGGAAAATGAGTTTGAGTCCTTTATGGGTAAACTCAAGGGTAAATCTAAGAAGCATTTTGTTGCTCTCTTGGAACAACTTGGTGAAGCCAATGACATGATCGAGGCTCACGAAGATACTATCTCCAAGATGGAGGGGCATAGTCGTGACTATGCCGATGAGATTTCGGATCTTTCCAATGCTCTTGAGGAAGAGCATGGTCTTCGTTTGGCTCTTGAGGAGTCACACAATGTTGATCACGCTAAGTTAAAAAAAGATTTTGATCATGCTCTTGTTGTCTCTCGTGTGCTAAACTCCGAGAAAGCCAAGCTTGGGGTTGATCTTGCTAGACTCAGAGAGGAGTTTGATCTACTTGACAACGCTCACAAGGTCTTGAAGGGTGCTCATGCTAGCCTCAAAGAGTCTCATGATCAACTTCAAGTAAAGCTAACCAAGGAGAAAGCCACTTTTCCACATATGATGTGAATTGATAATGCAAATGCTACTAACCCATGTTGTGAGCATGTGCATCTTGTCGAGGAAAACGCTAAGCTAAAGGTACAACTTGAGAAAGGTCTTGTGTCTTGCATACAAGGCGAGAAGAACCTCAACGACCTTTTGACCAACCAAAAGGGAGTTGTGGCGAAGGAAGGGATTGGGTACGTGCCCAAGTCCAAGAACAAGAAGAAGAATGACAAGGCCAAACGACCTTCTCC
Organism: Triticum dicoccoides; assembly: GCF_002162155.2. NCBI lineage: Eukaryota > Viridiplantae > Streptophyta > Magnoliopsida > Poales > Poaceae > Triticum > Triticum dicoccoides. Next base: position 112,706,468 of record NC_041392.1, on the reverse strand, counting down.
TCTCAAGCAAACCTTTGTGAAGGAGGGAGAGGGTGCTACTAAGGAGAAGGAGAATAACTCCGTGAGGGGTAGTGGTGCCAAGAAGGGCAACGCTTCCATTCCCAACAATCGGCGACTTTAACCCTTCTTATGTGTTGTGTCTTGCTAGAGATGGGCATGTTTATGCCAAATTTGTTGGTTCTCCTTATGAGTACATTGAATGGTATATTTGGGTTCCTAATACCCTTGTTACTAATATCAAAGGACCCATTAAAAAATGGGTACCTAAAACCAAGCATTGATCTCTTGTAGGTGTTTGCTTCCGGTGGGGGATCATGGTTGCTCGATAGTGGAGCTACTAATCATATGAACAGAAGCAAGGACTTGGTGGTGGACATGCAAAATATTCCATCCATGCCCACCAACGTCGAGTGGGGTGACGCCTCGTCCTCTAAGGTATTGGGACTCGGCAAAGTTGTCGTTTCTCATGATCTTACGATCGCATGCTTGTTGAGTCCCTTGCATACAATTTACTTTCCGTTCGTCAACTAGCACTCATGGGCTTTGCCACTTTCTTTGATATTGATACTGTGGCCCTCTTGTGGAGCAAGACTCTTAAAGTAGCCTTTGTTGGGCATGTCGAGAATGGTCTCTATGTGATTAAGTTTTCGGAGCGACCCACTAAGACAGCGACATGCCTAATGGCTAAAGTTGACGTGGGATGGCTTTGGCATCGCCGTCTAGCCCACGTCAATGTGAGATCTTTGCAAAGTCTTATTAAGGGGGACCATGTCCATGGACTAACAAATGTTAGTTTTGCCAAAGATCGTGCTTGCAGTGCTTGCATCGAAGGAAAGCTACATGAGAAGGCTCACCCTCCCACGACTATCATCTACTCAAGGAGGCCTTTGGAGCTCCTTCATTTGGATCTCTTTGGACCTCCATCCTTTGATAGTCTTGGGGGTAGAAAGTATTGCTTGGTGATTGTAGATGACTATTCAAGATACACTTGGGTATATTTCTTCAAGAGGAAGAGCGAGACCCAACAAATCGTCATCGACTTTGCAAATGAAGCTCAACGACAACATAATGCAAAGATCTTGACAATAAGAAGTGACAACGGCTCTGAGTTCAAGAACTACACCTTGGATGAGTTTTTGAGTGATGAGGGAATCAAGCATCAATATTCCGCACCTTATACCCCTCTACAAAATGGTGTAGCGGAGAGGAAGAACCGGACGTTGATGGATGCGGCAAGGACCATGATGGCGGAGTTCAAGTCTTCCTACAACTTTTGGGCCGAAGCCATCAACACCGTGTGCCATGCATCTAATCGGCTCTACCTCCGCAAGGGCTTGAACAAGACTCCATATGAGATACTCACCGGTAACAAGCCCAACCTCAAGTACTCCCGAGTGTTCGGGTGTAAGTGTTTCATTCTCAAGAAAGGTGTTCGTTTGTCAAAATTTGAGGCTAGAGCTTATGAGGGCATATTTGTTGGTTATGCTACAAACTCTCATGCTTACCGTGTTCTCAATAAGTCCACGGGACTTATTGAGGAAACGTGTAACGTGGAGTTTGATGAGAATAACGGCTCCCAAGGGGAGCAAAGTGGTACTTGTGATGTAGGTGATGAAATTCCTCCCCAAGCCATAAGAAGAATGGGTGTTGGTCATATCCTACCCATTGAGGAACCCCTTGTGGCCGAAGGAGAAGGACAATGTTCTACTCAAGTGGAACCTTCACCAACCCAAGACCCACACGCTTCCGAAGAACAAAGTGAGGGCCCTCAACCTCAAGAATAAGACCAAGGGCAAGATCAATCTCAAGATGGTGTTGTAACATCAAGTGATGCCCAAGGTCAAGCTCCCTCCTCCGAGCAAGTTCAAGATCAAGAGCTTCCACGAGATCAAGAACAAGCTCAAGACGACGCTCAAGATGATCAAGTGACCACTCCTCGTCTCACCCCTGAGGAGGAATTGGAGCGTCGTGCCGCCAAGGTTGCTTCCAAGCTCTCCACCAAGGATCATCTCATGACAAATGTGCTTGGAAGCTTAAGAAAGGGGGTAAGAACTCGTAGACAATTAGCAAAACTATTGTGAACATCACGCGTTTGTCTCTTGTGTTGAACCCCAAAAGGTCTATGAGGCGCTGGAAGATCCGGATTGGCTCAATGCCATGCATGAAGAACTCAACAACTTCGAGCGCAACAAAGTGTGGAGATTGGTGCCAAGGCCAACAGTGAACCACAATGTCATTGGAACCAAGTGGATATTCAAGAACAAGCAAGATGCTCATGGGATTATCATTCGCAACAAGGCTTGTTTGGTAGCACAAGGCTACTCCCAAGTCGAGGGTATCGACTACGGTGAAACCTTTGCCCCCGTTGCTCATCTTGAATCCATTCGCATGTTGATTGCATATGCTTCTCATCATAACTTTAAGTTACAACAAATGGATGTGAAGAGTGCTTTCCTTAATGGTCCAATTAATGAATTGGTATATGTCAAGCAACCCCCCGGGTTCGAGGATCCCTACTTTCCCGATCATGTGTATCAACTCGATAAGGCACTCTATGGCCTTAAACAAGCCCCACGTGCGTGGTATGACCACCTTACCGAGTTGTTACAAGACCGTGGTTTTGAAGTTGGGCTAATCGACCCCACTCTTTTTACTAAGAAGGTCAAAGGGGAGTTGTTTGTGTGCCAATTATATGTTGATGATATTATCTTTGGTTCCCCTAACAAAGCTTTCAATGAGGAATTTGCCGTTCTCATGACCTCAAAGCTCGAGATGTCTTCCATGGGAGAGTTGAAGTTCTTTCTCGGGTTCGAAGTGAAGCAAACGAGAGAAGGAACCTTCATCAATCAAGCCAAGTACACACAAGATATGCTAAAGAGATTCAAGCTAAGTGATGTCAAGCCGGCTTCCACTCCCATGCCCACCAAGTGCCAACTTGACATTGATCCCAATGGTAAAGCGGTGGATCAAAAGGTATATCGCTCCATGATTGGCTCCTTGCTTTACCTTTGTGCATTTAGACCGAATACCATGTTGAGTGTGGGAATTTGTGCACGGTTTCAAGCCGCACCTAAGAAAAGTCACTTTGTGGCGGTCAAGTGAATCTTTCGATATTTGGCTCATACCCCAAACTTTGGCTTATGGTACCCAAGAGGAGCAAACTTCAAGCTTGTAGGTTTTTCGGAGTCGGATTGGGCGGGAGACAAAGTGGATAGGAAGTCCACTTCCGGAGGATGCCAATTTCTTGGTTGCTCTTGGTGAGTTGGTCTTCCAAGAAGCAAAGTTGTGTCTCTCTCTCGTCCACGGAAGCGGAGTATGCGGCTGCCGGTAGTTGTGCACAACTTTTATGGATGAGGCAAACTTTAAAGGATTACGGTGTCACTTGTGACAAAGTGCCTCTTTGGTGTGACAATGAAAGTGCCATCAAGATTTCTCTCAACCCGGTGCAACACTTCAAGACAAAGCATATTGAGATTAGGTATCACTTCATCCGGGATCACATTAGGCGAGAGGAGATCGAGCTCAACTATGTCAACACTCATGATAACCTGGCAGATATTTTCACGAAGCCTTTGGATGAAGCAAGATTTCGCGAGTTAAGGCATGAGCTAAATATCATTGATTCGAGCAATGTGACTTGAACCCTTGCACACCCCACCACACTCAACCTGTCGTCTAGTTTAGGTGTAGGCATGGACATAGGGGGAGTGTTGTTCTCTCAATGAACTTTCCCTAGCCCCATAGTGCATAAACTAACCAAACTCTTTCACAATAGCCATTTTTGATGGTACTTGTGCTTCAAAGATGAGTGTTGATCATGGGCCCAAGGTTAAAATCTTCGCGGCGCCATACCTCTGAACTCAAACATAGGTGGCCTCGGCCACCGCCCTCTCTTGAAGAGGTGTGTGTCTTCATTCCTTTTGTCGGTTCTGTGTGTGTGTGTTCTCATGTTTGTCTCGTTTTTTTTCTTTTCCTTGAGCATAGCCCTTTTTGGTCAATCCTTTTTGCGGCAGAGCGGTACTACCGCTGCGTGTGCGGTACTACCGCTGACAAGGGTCAAGCGGTACTACCGCCCACCCTAGCGGTACTACTGTTGGAAATATGCCCTAGAGGCAATAATAAATTGATTATTATTATATTTCCTTGTTCATGATAATCGTTTATTATCCATGCTAGAATTGTATTGATAGGAAACTCAGATACATGTGTGGATACATAGACAACACCATGTCCCTAGTAAGCCTCTAGTTGACTAGCTCGTTGATCAATAGATGGTTACGGTTTCCTGACCATGGACATTGGATGTCGTTGATAACGGGATCACATCATTAGGAGAATGATGTGATGGACAAGACCCAATCCTAAGCCTAGCACAAGATCATGTAGTTCGTATGCTAAAGCTTTTCTAATGTCAAGTATCATTTCCTTAGACCATGAGATTGTGCAACTCCCGGATACCGTAGGAGTGCTTTGGGTGTGCCAAACGTCACAACGTAACTGGGTGGCTATAAAGGTACACTACGGGTATCTCTGAAAGTGTCGGTTGGGTTGGCACGAATCGAGATTGGGATTTTGTCACTCCGTGTAAACGGAGAGGTATCTCTGGGCCCACTCGGTAGGACATCATCATAATGTGCACAATGTGACCAAGGGGTTGATCACGGGATGATGTGTTACGGAACGAGTAAAGAGACTTGCCGGTAACGAGATTGAACAAGGTATCGGTATACCGACGATCGAATCTCGGGCAAGTACCATACCGCTAGACAAAGGGAATTGTATACGGGATTGATTGAGTCCTTGACATCGTGGTTCATCCGATGAGATCATCGTGGAACATGTGGGAGCCAACATGGGTATCCAGATCCCGCTGTTGGTTATTGACCGGAGAACATCTCGGTCATGACTACATGTCTCCCGAACCCGTAGGGTCTACACACTTAAGGTTCGATGACGCTAGGGTTATAAAGGAAGTTTGTATGTGGTTACCGAATGTTGTTCGGAGTCCCAGATGAGATCCTGGACGTCACGAGGAGTTCCGGAATGGTCCGGAGGTAAAGATTTATATATAGGAAGTCCTGTTTCGGCCATCGGGACAAGTTTCGGGGTCATCGGTATTGTACCGGGACCACCGGAAGGGTCCCGGGGGCCCACCGGGTGGGGCCACCTGCCCCGGGGGGCCACATGGGCTGTAGGGGGTGCGCCTTGGCCTACATGGGCCAAGGGCACCAGCCCCTAGAGGCCCATGCGCCAAGATAAAGGAAAAAGGGGAGAGTCCTAAAGGGGGAAGGCACCTCCGAGGTGCCTTGGGGAGGATGGACTCCTCCCCATCCTTAGCCGCACCCCTTCCTTGGAGGAGGGGGCAAGGCTGCGCCCTCCCCCTCTCCCTTGGCCCTATATATAGTGGGGAAAAGGAGGAGCAATCATACCTAAGGCCTTTGGTTGCCTCCCTCTCCCTCCCGTGACACATCTCCTCTCCCGTAGGTGCTCGGCGAAGCCCTGCAGGATTGCCACGCTCCTCCATCACCACCACGCCGTTGTGCTGCTGCTGGATGGAGTCTTCCTCAACCTCTCCCTCTCTCCTTGCTGGATCAAGGCGTGGGAGACATCGTCGGGCTGTACGTGTGTTGAACGCGGAGGTGCCGTCCGTTCGGCACTAGGATCATCGGTGATCTGAATCACGACGAGTACGACTCCATCAACCCCGTTCACTTGAACGCTTCCGCTTAGCGATCTACAAGGGTATGTAGATGCACTCTCTTTCTACTCGTTGCTGGTCTCTCCATAGATAGATCTTGGTGATTCGTAGGAAAATTTTTGAATTTCTGCTACGTTCCCCAACAGTGGCATCATGAGCTAGGTCTATTGCGTAGATTCTTTGCACGAGTAGAACACAAAGTAGTTGTGGGTGTCGATATTGTTCAATATGCTTGCCGTTACTAGTCTTATCTTGATTCGGCGGCATCGTGGGATGAAGCGGCCCGGACCAACCTTACACGTACGCTTACGTGAGACCGGTTCCACCGACAAACATGCACTAGTTGCATAAGGTGGCTGGCGGGTGTCTGTCTCTCCCACTTTAGTCGGATCGGATTCGATGAAAAGGGTCCTTATGAAGGGTAAATAGCAATTGGCATATCACGTTGTGGTTCATGCGTAGGTAAGAAACGTTCTTGCTAGAAACCCATAGCAGCCACGTAAAACATGCAAACAACAATTAGAGGACGTCTAACTTGTTTTTGCAGGGTATGCTTTGTGATGTGATATGGCCAAAAAGGATGTGATGAATGATATATGTGATGTATGAGATTGATCATGTTCTTGTAATAGGAATCACGACTTGCATGTCGATGAGTATGACAACCGGCAGGAGCCATAGGAGTTGTCTTTATTTATTTGTGACCTGCGTGTCAACTTAAACGTCATGTAATTACTTTACTTTATTGCTAACCGTTAGCCATAGTAGAAGAAGTAATAGTTGGCGAGGCAACTTCATGAAGACACGATGATGGAGATCATGATGATGGAGATCATGGTGTCATGTCGGTGACGATGATGATCATGGAGCCCCGAAGATGGAGATCAAAAGGAGCAAAGTGATGATGGCCATATCATGTCACTATTTGATTGCATGTGATGTTTATCATGTTTATACATCTTATTTGCTTAGAATGACGGTAGTAAATAAGATGATCCCTTACAACAATTTCAAGAAGTGTTCTCCCCTAACTGTGCACCGTTGCGACAGTTCGCTGTTTCAAAACATCACGTGATGATCGGGTGTTTTATTCAGACGTTCAAATACAACGGGTGTTGACGAGCCTAGCATGTACAGACATGGCCTCGGAACACATGCAAAACACTTAGGGTTAACTTGACGAGCCTAGCATGTACAGACATGGCCTCGGAACACGGAGACCGAAAGGTCGAACATGAGTCGTATAGAAGATATGATCAACATGAAGATGTTCACCGATGATGACTAGTCCGTCTCACGTGATGATCGGACACGGCCTAGTTTGACTCGGATCATGTAATCACTTAGATGACTAGAGGGATGTCTATCTGAGTGGGAGTTCATAAGATGAACTTAATTATCCTGAACATAGTCAAAAGACCTTTTGCAAATTATGTCGTAAGCTCGCGCTGTAGTTCTACTGTTTAGATATGTTCCTAGAGAAAAATTAGTTGAAAGTTGATAGTAGCAATTATGCGGACTAGGTCCGTAAACTGAGGATTGTCCTCATTGCTTCATAGAAGGCTTATGTCCTTAATGCACCGCTTAGTGTGCTGAACCTCGAACGTTGTCTGTGGTTGTTGCGAACATCTGACATACACGTTTTGATAACTACGTGATAGTTCAGTTAAATGGTTTAGAGTTGAGGCACCAAAGACATTTTTGAAACGTCGCGAAACATATGAGATGTTTTGAGGGCTGAAATTGGGATTTCAGGCTCGTGCCCATGTCAAGAGGTATAAGACCTCCGATGACTTTCTTAACCTGCAAACTAAGGAGAAAAGCTCAATTGTTGAGCTTGTGCTCAGATTGTCTGAGTGCGACAATCACTTGAATCGAATGGGAGTTGATCTTCCAGATGAGATAAGTGATGTTTCTCCAAAGTCATTGCCACCAAGCTGTTAGAGCTTCGTGATGAACTATAACATATCAGGGATAGATATGATGATCCTTGAGGTATTCGCGATGTTTGACACCGCGAAAGTAGAAATCAAGAAGGAGCATCAATTGTTGATGGTTGGTGAAACCACTAGTTTCAAGAAGGGCAAGGGCAAGAAGGGATACTTCATGAAACGGCAAATCAGCTGCTGCTCTAGTGAAGAAACCCAAGGTAAAACCCAAACCCGAGACTAAGTGCTTCTGTAATAAGGGGAACAACCACTAGAGCAGAATTACCCTAGATACTTGGTAGATAAGAAGGCTGGCAAGGTCGATAGAAGTATATTGGATATACATTGTGTTAATGTGTACTTTGCTAGTACTCCTAGTAGCACCAGGGTATTAGATACCGGTTCGGTTGCTAAGTGTTAGTAACTCGAAACAAAAGGCTACAGAATAAACGGAGACTAGCTAAAGGTGAGCTGACGATATGTGTTGGAAGTTTTTTCAAGCTTGATATGATCAAGCATCGCACGCTCCCTCTACCAAAGAGATTGGTGTTAAACCTAAATAATTGTTATTTGGTGTTTGCGTTGAGCATAGACATGATTGGATTACGTCTATCGCAATACGGTTATTCATTTAAGGAGAATAATGGTTACTCTGTTTATTTGAATAATACCTTCAATGGTCTTACACCTAAAATGAATGGTTTATTAAATCTCGATCGTAGTGATACACATGTTCATGCCAAAAGATAGTAATGATAGTACCACCTACTTGTGGCACTGCCACGTAAGTCATATCGGTATAAAACGCATGAAGAAGCTCCATATTGATGGATCTTTGGGCTCACTCGTTTTTGAAAAGTTTGAGACATGTGAACCATGTCTATTGGTGTATATGCATGAAGAAACTCCATGCAAATGGACCGTTTTGACTCACTTGTTTTTGAATCACTTGGGACATGCAAATCATACCACATGGGCAAGATGACTGAAAAGCCTCGTTTTCAGTAAGATGGAACAAGATAGCAACTTGTTGGAAGTAACACATTTTGATGTGTGCAGTCCAATGAGTGCTGAGGCATGCAGTGAATATCGTTATGTTCTTACTTCACAGATGATTCGAGTAGATGTTGAGTATATTTACTTGATGAATCACGAGTCTGAATTATTGAAAGGTTCAAGTAATTTCAGTGTGAAGTTGAAAGATCGTCGTGACAAGAGGATAAAAGATCTATGATATGATCATAGAGATGAATATCTGAATCACGAGTTTGGCACAGAATTAAGACATTGTGGAAATTGTTTCACAACTGATACAGCCTGGAACACCATAGTGTGATGGTGTGTCCAAACGTCATAGTTGCACCCTATTGGATATGGTGCATACCATGATGTCTCTTATCGAGTTACCACTATCGTTCATGGGTTAGGCATTAGAGACAACCACATTCACTTTAAATAGGGCACCACGTAATTCCGATGAGATGACACCGTATGAATTATGGTTTAGAGAAACCTAAGTTGTCGTTTCTTAAAAGTTTGGGGCTGCGACGCTTATATGAAAAAGTTTCAGGTTGATAAGCTCTAACCCAAAGCGGATAAAATGCATCTTCATAGGACACCCAAAACAGTTGGGTATACCTCCTAATTCAGATCCGAAAGCAATAGGGATTGTTTCTTGAATCGGGTCCTTTTTCGAGGAAAGGTTTCTCTCGAAAAGTTGAGTGGGAGGATGGTGGAGACTTGATGAGGTTATTGAACCATCACTTCAACTAGTATGTAGCAGGGCACAGGAAGTTGTTCCTATGGCACCTACACCAATTGAAGTAGAAGCTTATGATAGTGATCATGAAACTTCGGATCAAGTCACTACCGTACCTCGTAGGGTGACAAGGATGCGTACTACTTCAGAGTGGTACGGTGATCCTGTCTTGGAAGTCATGTTGCTAGACAACAATGAACCTACGAGCTATGGAGAAGCGATGGTGGGCCCGGATTCCGATAAATGGCTCAAGGCCATAAAACCCGAGAGAGAATCCATGTATGAAAACAAAGTGTAGACTTTGGAAGAACTACTTGATGGTCGTAAGGCTGTTAGGTACATATGGATTTTGAAAGGAAGACAGACAATGATGGTAAGTGTCACCATTGAGAAAGCTCGACTTGTCGTTAAGATGTTTTTCGACAAGTTCAAGGAGTTGACTACGATGAGACTTTCTCACTCGTAGCGATGCTAAGAGTCTGTTGGAATTATATTAGCAATTACTGCATTATTTATGAAATCTTGCAGATAGGATGTCAAAACATTGTTTCCTCGACGATTCTTGAGGAAAGGTTGTATGTGATACAACCGGAAGGTTTTGTCTATCCTGAAATATGCTAATAAGTATGCAAAGCTCCGGCAATCCTTCTGAGGACTGGAGTGAGCGTCTCGGAGTTGGAATGTATGCTTTGATGATGATCAAAGATTTTGGGTGTATACAAAGTTTATGAGAAACTTGTATTTCCAAAGAAGTGAGTGGGAGCACTATAGAATTTCTGATGAGTATATGTTGTTGACATATTAATGATCAGAAATGACGTAGAATTTCTGGAAAGCATATAGGGTTATTTGGAAAGTGTTTTCAATGGAAAACCTGGATTAAGCTACTTGAACATTGAGCATCAAGATCTATAAGGATAAATCAAAACGCTTAATAGTACTTTCAAATGAGCACATGCCTTGACATGATCTTGAAGGTGTTCAAGATGGATCAGTCAAAGAAGGAGTTCTTGCCTGAGTTGTAAGGTATGAAGTTAAGACTTAAAGCTCGACCATGGCAGAATAGAGAGAAAGGACTAAGGTCGTCCCCTATGCATAAGACGTAGGCTCTACAGTATGCTATGCTGTGTACCGCACCTGAAGTGTGCTTTACCATGAGTCAGTCAAGGGGTACAAGAGTGATCCAAGAATGGATCACAGGACAGCGGTCAAAGTTATCCTTAGTAACTAGTGGACTAAGGAATTTTCTCAATTATGGAGGTGGTAAAAGAGTTCGTCGTAAAGGGTTACGTCGATGCAAGCTTAACACCTATCCGGATAGCTCTGAGTAGAGATACCGGATACGTATAATGGAGCAACAATTTAGAATAGATCCAAGTAGAACAGTTATTTGGAATAGCTCCAAATAGAACGTGGTAGCTGCATCTAGGAGATGACATAAAGATTTGTAAAGCACACACGGATCTGAAAGGTTCATACCCGTTGACTATAACCTCTCTCACAAGCATAACATGATCAAACCTAGAACTCATCGAGTGTTAATCACATGGTAAATGTGAACTAGATTATTGACTCTAGTAAACTCTTTGGGTGTTAGTCACATGGGGATGTGACCTTGAGTGTTAATCACATATCGATGTGAACTAGATTATTGACTCTAGTGCAAGTGGGAGACTGTTGGAAATATGCCCTAGAGGCAATAATAAATTGATTATTATTATATTTCCTTGTTCATGATAATCGTTTATTATCCATGCTAGAATTGTATTGATAGGAAACTCAGATACATGTGTGGATACATAGACAACACCATGTCCCTAGTAAGCCTCTAGTTGACTAGCTCGTTAATCAATAGATGGTTACGGTTTCCTGACCATGGACATTGGATGTCGTTGATAACAGGATCACATCATTAGGAGAATGATGTGATGGACAAGACCCAATCCTAAGCCTAGCACAAGATCATGTAGTTCGTATGGTAAAGCTTTTCTAATGTCAAGTATCATTTCCTTAGACCATGAGATTGTGCAACTCCCGGATACCGTAGGAGTGCTTTGGGTGTGCCAAACGTCACAACGTAACTGGGTGGCTATAAAGGTACACTACGGGTATCTCTGAAAGTGTCTGTTGGGTTGGCACGAATCGAGATTGGGATTTTGTCACTCCGTGTAAACGGAGAGGTATCTCTGGGCCCACTCGGTAGGACATCATCATAATGTGCACAATGTGACCAAGGGGTTGATCACGGGATGATGTGTTACGGAACGAGTAAAGAGACTTGCCGGTAACGAGATTGAACAAGGTATCGGTATACCGACGATCGAATCTCGGGCAAGTACCATACCGCTAGACAAAGGGAATTGTATACGGGATTGATTGAGTCCTTGACATCGTGGTTCATCCGATGAGATCATCGTGGAACATGTGGGAGCCAACATGGGTATCCAGATCCCGCTGTTGGTTATTGACCGGAGAACATCTCGGTCATGACTACATGTCTCCCGAACCCGTAGGGTCTACACACTTAAGGTTCGATGACGCTAGGGTTATAAAGGAAGTTTGTATGTGGTTACCGAATGTTGTTCGGAGTCCCAGATGAGATCCTGGACGTCACGAGGAGTTCCGGAATGGTCCGGAGGTAAAGATTTATATATAGGAAGTCCTGTTTCGGCCATCGGGACAAGTTTCGGGGTCATCGGTATTGTACCGGGACCACCGGAAGGGTCCCGGGGGCCCACCGGGTGGGGCCACCTGCCCCGGGGGGCCACATGGGCTGTAGGGGGTGCGCCTTGGCCTACATGGGCCAAGGGCACCAGCCCCTAGAGGCCCATGCGCCAAGATAAAGGAAAAAGGGGAGAGTCCTAAAGGGGGAAGGCACCTCCGAGGTGCCTTGGGGAGGATGGACTCCTCCCCATCCTTAGCCGCACCCCTTCCTTGGAGGAGGGGGCAAGGCTGCGCCCTCCCCCTCTCCCTTGGCCCTATATATAGTGGGGAAAAGGAGGAGCAATCATACCTAAGGCCTTTGGTTGCCTCCCTCTCCCTCCCGTGACACATCTCCTCTCCCGTAGGTGCTCGGCGAAGCCCTGCAGGATTGCCACGCTCCTCCATCACCACCACGCCGTTGTGCTGCTGCTGGATGGAGTCTTCCTCAACCTCTCCCTCTCTCCTTGCTGGATCAAGGCGTGGGAGACATCGTCGGGCTGTACGTGTGTTGAACGCGGAGGTGCCGTCCGTTCGGCACTAGGATCATCGGTGATCTGAATCACGACGAGTACGACTCCATCAACCCCGTTCACTTGAACGCTTCCGCTTAGCGATCTACAAGGGTATGTAGATGCACTCTCTTTCTACTCGTTGCTGGTCTCTCCATAGATAGATCTTGGTGATTCGTAGGAAAATTTTTGAATTTCTGCTACGTTCCCCAACAACTACCGCTACGGGGCGGGCGATGGGGGGTTATGTCGGGGCAGGGGGAGTTGTTTCTTCCCCATACCCATTCGCCCCCACTCGTCTTCCTCGTCGCTCCAGTGACCTCTCGCCGTAGGAGGGGCCCGGCCGGCCGCAGTTTTCGTGTCGTCCCTCTCCATTTCCTCCGGTGGAGTCGATCCCCACCACGTCCTCTAGCCATGGATGCCGGTATTGCCCCCGTTCCCGTTCTCTCGTTGCCTAGATCTTGCATCTAATTTTTAGGGGCAATAGGCATTGTTCTTCTCGTCTTTTGGCTAAGGCGAGGCTTGAGTAGGATGGAGATGGATTCTAGGCCCTGTGGATTGAAGTTTGGTAGGTTTATTTTTGAATTTGGCATCTCCGGTAGTGCCGGATCCGTCCACGGCAGTAGGGAACCGCCGTTCCCCATCTGGTGCGGTACTATCGCCCTCCTTGAGCGGTACTACCGCGCAAGCGGTACTGCCGCTTATGGGTCGCGGTACTACCGTTCCCCATCTGGCGCGGTACTACCGCCCTCTTCGAGCGGTACTACCGCGCAAGCTAGATGCCTAATTCCATCTTTTCCTACCAAGCTTTGATCCATGTTGTGTTCTTTGGTGGCTTATGCTCTTTTCTTTCCTGTGTTTCTTCTGCTCGTGTGGTTGGTTCCAGGTGGTTATCATCCTGAGCAGCAGGCCCGCCATGTCAACCCCAATCGTGCCACGTCAAAGCACTACCGCACTTCTCAGTCAGTCGGTGGTTCATCTAGTGCTCAACCGCCGCCAGCAGGTGCAACCTCAAGTGCTCCACCGCCACCTCAGCACACGAAGAGATCTGCAAGCAAGCCAAAGGGCAAGACTGTGACTGAGATGACTGCCAAGGAATTTTGGGCAAAGCGTCGCCGCAACCCCTATGAGGAAGACCAAGATCCCACTTTGGTCAACCACCCGTTCTGGAACCGCTTTCAGTTCGCCATCTTTTTGATGTGATCAAGGCTAAGAAGAATCACTTTGTTGATGTCCGTTCCATCGACACCGATCCAATGGAAAAGGACCCTGAGTACTTTGGCGAAGCCCTTCAGATGTGCACTCAGTTGAACATTCTCAGAATCATGCAGTTCAACAAGGACTTTGATGCCGACATCATATGCCAATTCTATGCCACTGTCCATCTTGGAACTGATGCAGAAAGGACTTTGACTTGGATGACAAATGGCAAGTTGCTCTCTGTCACGTGGAAGGCCTTCATGGAGTTACTTGGGGTGGAAGATCATGGGCTTGAGCATCCAGTCGGCTTCCGTCCTCACCGCAATGTCACCTCCACTCACAAGCAAGCTCTCTGGCCCTACTGCTCTCAGAAGGTTAACCCCAAGACAAAGAAGGTAACCTATGAGCTGTCTATCTATCTGGACATCCTTCACCATGTCTTCCGCGAGACTCTTTTCCCGCGCATTGGGAATCTGGATATGGTCCACTCCTATCTTGTGGACATGCTTCTCTTCTGCCAGCATGAGAAGGAAGAAACCACTGGAGAGACCCTGGACATTTCTCATGTTATGTGGTCTGAACTTCTGTCTGCCATTTCTGAGCGCAAGTGCCCGATCTATGGTCCTTTCATCATGCTGCTCATTGAGAAGGCCTGGGCACATCACTATCCCAGGGCTGCGCTGGAAACTGGAGAGTTGATTTCTCATGATATCAAAGTCTGAGGAAGAAGCGCAACTGGGGCACCCAGGCCCCTCGATCTGATGCTCCACCTTCTGAGGCTGACATGGAGTCCGAGGACGATGTTGAGGCCGACAAGGATGAGGACTATGAGCCCTCCGGTGTGGAGCCCTCATGGGCTAAGAGGATTAAGCGCAAGATGAAGAAACTTTTCTGCATGGAGTCTCATGGCCAGTACATGTCTCATGTCTCTGAGAAGAAGGCCCGCAGACGTCACAAGGAGCTCATGCGCCAGTTGGGTGCCACTGTTAATAGCGGATCTGAGGAGAGGATCACTGACGAGGAGGAGTGGGTTCAGCAGCATTGCCCATGGACCGATTCAGACGTCGAGCAGTTTCCGACCGACGACGGCGGTGCAGATGATCCCGCTGAGATGTGATATTCGAGATCCTCAGCTTGCTATCACCTGGAGCCGTAGCAATGCTCTTTGCCCTTTTGGTGTCTCGCTGCCAAAGGGGGAGAGAGTTTAGGGATTTGTGTTGTTGTCGTGTTGCGAGTGTGTCTTTGTGGTTTGTGGTGTCTTGTGTTTTCTCGTTGTTTTGCTTGGTTTGGTTTGGTGCCAGTGAGACCTAAGCTCTAGACATATGGTGTGAGACATATGCTACCTTATCTTTACCTTTATTATCTATGCTTAGAATTGTTGGACTATAAAATATAGGGGGAGTGTTGATCCTAATGTGTGTGTCTTGCATTCCAAAGGCACTACTAACTAGGTGCACACATTTAGGGGGAGCCCGTCTATATATTGTAGTTCTAAGTATCTTTACTTTCATGTCTTATCCCTGTGCAAATCCCTGGTTGTCATCAATCCACCAAAAAGGGGGAGATTGTTAAGGCATATCTCTCTCGATGTAGTTTTGGTGATTGATGACAACATGTTTGCGGGCTAACCGTGTGCTTTGAGCATTTCAGAGATTCATCCTTTGGCTCGAGACGATTTCTTTCCCCTCGGAGTGTTTTTCAAGACGGTGTAGCTCTTTCGTTTCTTGTTGGTGGACTAGTTTCGTAGGAGTCACCATACTATCAAGAGGGGGTCCGCTTTGGTAAGGCTAGGGTGGAATCATCACATACACTTCCGTTTCACACCCTCTGGGCCTTCCCGCGTCGTTGCAGGTTTGATTCCCTGCTGATTGGGCGGTCTTTGGCCCCAGCGGTAGTACCGCGGTGCCCAGCGGTAGTACCGCTTGAGGGTCCACAGCGGCAGTACCATTGCGGTACCGGGCCACTACCGCCTCGACTCGAGGGGGCGCATCTCATGTCGGGTTGAGCGGCACTTGTAGCGGTAGTAGGTGCGGTAGTACCGCCCTACCACCGCGGCAGTACCGCGCTGGGCACGGTCCGTCCTCTATCTTCAAGCCCTTCCAGGCTGGGCGGTAGTACCGCTGCCCCCTGCGGTAGTACCGCCCTCTGCGGGGCTGTTTTGGGGGAAACGGTTGGATGGGATCCTTTAGTATAAAAGGGGGTCCCCTTCTTCCTCATTGACTTACTTCTTCCCCCACAAGCTCCATTAATGCTCCAAGCTCCATTTTCGCCCGATCTCTCTCCCTAGCCAATCATACTTGTTGATTTGCTCGGGAGTGGTTGAGAAGGCCCCGATCTACACTTCCACCAAGACAAATTTGATTCCACCACTAATCCCTAGCGGATCTTGTTACTCTTGCGTGTTTGAGCACCCTAGACGGTTGAGGTCACCACGGAGCCATAGTCCATTGTGGAGAAGCTTCGTGGTGTTGTTGGGAGCCTCCGATTGAGTTGTGGAGATTGCCCCAACCTTGTTTGTAAAGGTTCGGTCGCCGCCTCCAAGGGCACCAATAGTGGAATCACGGCATCTCGCATTGTGTGAGGGCGTGAGGAGAATACGGTGGCCCTAGTGGCTTCTTGGGGAGCATTGTGCCTCCACACCGCTCTAACGGAGATGTACTTCCCCTCAAAAGGAAGGAACTTTGGTAACACATCCTCGTCTTCACCGGGTCCACTCTTGGTTATCTCTTACCTTTACTTGTGCAAGCTTATTAGTGTCACTTCTCTTGCTTGCTTGTATGTTCGTTGTTGTTGCATCATATAGGCTGCTCACCTAGTTGCACATGTAGACAACCTACTTTGATGCAAAGTTTAATTTGGTAAAAAAGCTAAAAATTGTTAGTTGCCTATTCACCCCCCCCCCCCTCTAATCAGCCCTATCGATCCTTTCACCTTCTTAAGGCAATTTGGATTCTTACCCTTCTAAGGTTTATTCGCTTATGTTGTATCAGTTCGATCTTGGTCGGAAGATCCTTGTTGTATGAGTTGTTGTATATATGTTGTTATAATCTCAGATTATTTCGTTGTTTGTATTGTGATATTGAAAGGATCGGGATGGACCTAGAGGGGAGGGGTGAATAGGTACATTTACAAATTTTAGTTATTACTTAGCAATTTTAGGCAATTTGCGGAATATGAAAGTGAACCTAAATTGCGAAGGTGATTCTAGTGTTAGCACTATGATCAAACAAGAACTAGTATCAAGGTAAGCAACCACGATCTGACATAACATGTAAGACAAAGCACAAGTAACCACACAAGTAAGGAGTTAGGGTTTGGGATATTTCGGACGAGGATGTGACCTGATGTTCACTTCCTTGGAGGGAAGCTAGTCATCGTTGGAGGGATGGGTGTTACCACTAAGGCACGCCAACACCACGAAGTTTCACCGTATTCTCCTTAAGATATCACAAAGAATGTGATTCTCAACCACTAGGGGTAGATATTGAGGCGGCCTCCAAACCTTCACAAACTATTCGGGGTGAATCGCAACAACCAATTCCTCACCGGTGCACTCCTACTGCCTAGGAGTCTCCAACCTCCAAGGGAACAATATCAATGGGGAAAAGCTCAAGACTTGCTCAAATCACGTATTCCTTTGGTCAAGAGAGGGGGAAGGAGTAGATCTATCACTTGGTGGAAAATCTCTCAGTAACTCTCATAAATATCTCCGGGGTCTGATTTGGTGAAGGGGGGAGTGAGAGGAGGCACTTGTGTTCTTAGGGGCGATTTGAAGTGAAGTGGTCAACCCTCTACCGGATTGGTAGAGGGGTATATATAGAATGGCCCAAAAGTAGCCATTTTTTAGTAAGTGACAGCGCCAGGCTAGACGTCCGGCATAGGAAGGATTGGTCGGGCATCCGATGGAATGCCAGACACCCGACATATATTGGTACTCTGAATTGGAGGGTCCCGGACGTCCGACGGGAGGCCACACATCTGGGGAAATTGTTGGAATGCTATTGGACGCCTTGCCGGATTTCTGGCAAGGGTCTACACATCTGAAGCATGGACATTGGCTCGGACATCCGGCTAGGGGCAGTATATGTGAGATGACTTGCCATGATAAAATGTAAGTTGTGGAGTATATGGCAAGGGGTATTTTGGGGAATATTAGGAGTGGAATATTTGGCTATCTAAGTAAATGGATAGTGGAATATTTGCAAAGAAATCATGAGCTGGACCAAATCTTTTACTGACCCTATTGATCCCCTTTTAATAGTGTGGGATCCGTTTGTTTCTTCTTTCTTGAATCATATCATTTCATCAGTCCATAATCCACACACATTGTTTCACGCGGACTAAAACTTGAGATATACTTATGATTAGTCCCCAATATGTATATTGTCATCAGCATCAAAACATGATGTAAGGGCATGATTGCGCTTTCAGATATCAACGGTTTCATATGGCGGGCACGTTTCGACTTGTTTGTTGTGTGAAGTTTTATTGTCCTTGGGGGGATTCTATGCAAAGACTAGTGGAACATGGCTAGATCTGCATAATGTCGGTCGTGGGGTGCTACAGTGTGTCAGAGCTTAGGCAGTAGTTGGTCGAAATCGAATTGCTCGCGGCCGGTGCCATGGTGACGAGGAGGAGCAAGGCGACGACTGAGGCAGCACAAATGAGAGGTGAAGGAGGCGGCATGGGTGGGGGAGATGTGTCGTTGCGTCGGCTTCGACTAGTGGGTGTAGGGGAACTTCCTACGAAAGAGATGGAAGTTTTAGGGGCAAGAGTTAGAACATGGCTAGTTACCATGTCATTTAAAGCTATTATTTATAATCACTCGTATAATAAGGTTGACTATAAGATTAGTATTTTTGCATTTTTTTCTCTCTTTTTTTGTACTCCCTCCGTCCCAAAATTCTTGTCTTAGATTTGTCTAGATACGGATGTATCAACCGTATTTAGACAAATCTAAGACAAGAATTTTTGGACAGAGAGAGTATTTATTATATTTATCTAGGAGCACGTGTAGAGGCACACTCTTTCATGAGAGCTCACTTCTCTACTTTTTCATGTCTCTCTTCATATAGTTTGCATATCTCTCTTCTTCACATAGGTATAAGTACCACTTAAGAGGATTATAAGCTTATTATTATACTTGCTCTTAGTAGTCCCCAAATGTGGAGATGAGTATGGGCATTTTTGGAGTGCTACACAGAATTTGCTAGTGGTGTTTTCCCCTAGATTGGCAGTTTTTAGGTGTTACAACCCTTTTAAAAGATGCTGCTATAGTAGAGTAGCTCTTATTTGATTTATGTAATTTACCCCAACATTTGGATGACACTTACTCAGCTATCTTAGTTAATGTGGTCATTGTGTAAAAAAGGATTAACACATGGGCACTAATTACCACAACCAGAACTACACAGGTGAATGGTTTCGAGACCTCAGGGGTGTCTTCTAACAAGAAGACGACTTAATGCAAGCTTGGAAACATTCAATTCAGACCATAACTAGCAGACAATAATACGCATTCACCATATTCACCGTACGTATAGCAGGGTGCCATTCCACCACTGACATGTCGCTCAGAACGGGTGGAAACTCTTGATAGTTTTTCCTACTGTACATACATGCATGCAAGCATACAGAAAAATACATGCATGAACGTTATGTGACATGTTAGCTGACTAAACGATTTCATCTACTCCCTCCATTCCTAAATACTCCCTCCGTTCCGAATTACTTGTCGCAGGTATGAATGTATCTAGATGTATTTTAGTTCTAGATACATCCATTTCTGCGACGAGTAATTTGGAACGGAGGGAGTATAAGTCTTTTTAGAGATTTCGATATGGACTACATACGGATGTATATAGACATAGTTTAAAGTGTAGATTCACTCATAACCATAGCAGCAGATTAAACTCTGGGCTCCACTGTAAACGGGTCGATTTTACTGAACCTGTTTCCATCTATGAAGTATGAACCATAGCAAAAGACTTAACCAGCCGCAGAGATGCAATCTACACACTGATTACATGGTGAGGAAGTTGCTTTGAGCAAGCCCAGGATACAGCAGTGTCGTAATCTGAGCGAGTGACCTAACCAATGGTTTCAAACTGGAATGTTTCTCCAAAGCTGACAAGAAAACAGGAGAAAGGATGAGATGAACTGTATAGGAAGCACTGCTGAATAAATAAATAAATAAAGTACCCCCTCCGTTCCGAAATATAAGTCTTTCTAGAGATTTTAATATAGACTACATACGGATGTATATAGACATATTTTAGAGTGTTGATTCACTCATTTTGCTCCGTATGTAGTCCATATTGGAATCTCCAAAAAGACTTATATTTAGGAACGGAGGGAGTAAGCCACTAAGGATGGTTGTTGCCAGAATCCACACTTTAAAATAGTACAGTACAAGAAGCGTTACCGTGAAGCATCGCCTTAATTCCCTTGGAGAAATCTTCGAACCGGCCCAGCACTGGCCTGATGCTGCATGACTGGGACACACACAGTTTCATGTAGAGCGATGCCTCAAGGGTCACCAACAGAAGACGGCATACCCTATCGGTCTCCCCGCTGAGGGCGCTCGATCCATTTGCCCCCAGTACTTCCGTAACGATAGAAACCACTTGATCCTGGAAAGAGTACCGCAAACTGTGATCAGGAAAAGGTGCACTCAGGCAAAAAGAAAAGGTTTTCACATTCCTTGTATCATGGCATGTAGAATTTTCAATCACTCATATCTGAGCTAGATTTTAAGCAATGATGATGATCCATCCATCACTGTTTGTCATCAGACCCAGAGATGTCTGGCAGGATCGTGCCTTTGGGATTGAGTTCCAGGTTATGGATTATACAATTATTACCAAAAATATATTATTTTCTATTTTTCACATACTCCAGAGCAGTACTAGTGTTTGCTTTATCACTCAGCACTAAATTTGTTTAACTAATCTGGTTAGTGGTTTTAATAGCACTTTATTAGATGCCATTTGAAGCTAAGACTAGAGCGACGATTAGTTATCAAATTAACTTTGATTCTTCCATGCCTCAAAATCATAATGTCTACACCTCAAATTAATAAGATTGAAGTCAATACTGCAACAAGCTCTATGAAATTCATTAGCTACATGTTTATAAATGAAGTGTACCCCGTTAATCATTCCCTGCAACTTCTACAAATCTTTTGCCATAGCACTGAGGAAGGTTTGGTGAATTTGCAATGAGATGCACGGATGGCATGAGGCAAAACACATAGTGACTTTGAAAGACTTAAAGTCTAAGCTAGAATAGTGGAATGCGGTTATCACCAGATTTCATGATACCAGGTTTAGATGTACTCCCTCCGTTCCTAAATATAAGATGTTTTAGATAATTTCAATGTAGACTACATACGGATTGAAATGGGTGAACATACACATTAAAATGGGTCTAGATACATGCGAATCAGAAAAATGCTAAAACATCTTATATTTAGGAACAGATGGAGTACATCTTATACAGCTTTTTTTCCCTTCATGGTCTAGATGTATCTTATACAACTACTCCCTCCGTTCCTAAATATAAGTCTTTGTAGAGATTTCACTATGGACCACATATGGAGCAAAATGAGTGAATCTACACTCTAAAACGCATCTATATACATCCGTATGTGGTTCATAGTGGAATCTCTACAAAGACTTATATTTAGGAACGGAGGGAGTATATGCTAACAAAAACATGCATGCTACAAATATGCACCATAGTTTTAATTCGAACAGTAAGGGCCTAGAGCAATAGCAATAGTTACCTGCAGACCATGAAGAATATCTGGCATGGGAAGTTCAGGAAAATGTGCAAGATCGACAAATTCTAATTCTCCTGCCCTTTTTACTGCCTCTTTGGCTTGACTGCAGAGGAATTTCATAATAAGAAAGGCTACTCTGTAAATCTGCACAGCTACCATCTCGGTAAAACGAGTCTGTTTCACAGAACCAGAATCTCCACTACTTTTGTCTCTGATCACCAGAGATAATGCTGCATTGGAAGGAGCAGAAATAGCTGCAGTTGAATGAGTACTGCTTGCAGCAAATCTGAACCATCCATGTTTGCTCCTGATGAGTGGTGGATCTTCATGAAGCACGACTTCTTCCTTAGCAATAGGAGGACAACAAAATGATGGGTTCCAGTTTGGTGAATCGCCAGTCCTTGCACTTCCTCTGCTAATAAAAGCAAGCAGGTGGATAATAATCTCTCTTAATTCTGAATCTACTTGCATCATACCAGTGTCCCGTGGAAAATGATATTTTGCTAAAACACACAGAAGTGAGAGGATATTCTCAGTTAAACTCAGAGCTGAAAGTGATGTCTGCGACTGTTGCAACACCGCCCTTTTCTTGTTCTGATGTGTATTAACACTTTGTGCAGATAGATAAGAGGACATCAGCGGAACTTGTCCTGAAAGGATGCTGACAGTACCGTTCGCAACACTGCTACGAGAAACATCATCATCCATACAATGGTTGAGAGAGGCAACTATAGCAAGAGCCAAACTCCACATATGCACATCCTTCGCTTGGCTGCTCAAAGAATTTCTGAAACAGGAGTCATCCAGAGATAACTTACTTAGAAGTACCTTCAAGAAAGCAAAAATGTTTGCAGACTGAAGCATTTTAGCACCATCCTTTGTCCGCCCCAAGGTCAAGAGGAAATTCAAAATTACTTGAGTAGACAATATTGCACCATTCTGACATTTATGCAGTATAGCCTGGAGACGGAAATGCTTTTGTAGAATTGGCAACCACACATTAGGGGGTATAAAGCCCTTCAATAGTAAGTCCATTGATCCAACAGCGAGATCAGAATATTCCCTATTCTCAGCCAATTTGCATAGTACAGGTAACAACCTCATACTTATAATGGATGATTCACCAAACAGATTAGCATCACCTGATCCATCTTTCATGTCATCCTTGCCATAAATGAATTCAAATAAAGACAGAATCAGAACAAGGAGGGACTTCACTGGTTTCTTAAGAGCAGGACTTGATGGCACGAGATCAACTAAAAATGATGTGCTGGCACCTGAGGTTCTCATAAGAAGTACAATAACTGGATAGAGATGAACATAGCTCTTGGTTTGCTTAGCTTGGTGAAATAAGAACCTGGTAAGAGTAAGCAGTAAGTCCACTTGCCCAGACAATAGGGGAAACAAAACCTCATTCGTACCAACTTCAGGAAATAGAGAATCAACAGTTGACTGCAAATATTTGCATGCACATCTAATTGCTGATTCCATAGCTGTAGCAGAAATCCCTCCATCAGGTAAGGTGGGTTCATTACTGGAACTTGTTCCAGTGTAGACAGATAGAAATGTTATGAAGGACCTTAATGTACAAAGCTTTGCATCAGCATGACGCTTCATCAGATTTGCTTTATGCATAATATCCAGCATTTTTTCAGCCACTTCTTTGCAGGGTTTCCAATCTGAATGATTCCAAAGTTTAACTCCAAGATCATCACGAGTGTGTGCAACATCAAACAAAACATTGCCACTGACTGCTGGGAAGGCGCTATGTGGTTGCTCTGTAGCATTGCATTCAAAAAACTTAAACTCCAGAAGGAAACACAAGAGCTCCTGAAAGGGACCAGGAGTAATCTGACGACCTTCGAGTTCTCCATGTATATGATAGTAAAGATCACTGATTACCAAACTGGTAAGTTCTTGCTCACCACTGTAGCCATGCAGGGCATACTGTGATAGCAGAGCTATGAATGCACGGTGTTGTAACAATTTGCTAGAGATTAGCTGAATCTTCTTCACTGCCGAGAAAGACAAGCTGGCAGTATCACCAGTGGACAACTTCGTTATTAGACGGATGATGCAAACGCATGAAGCTACCTTGGCACGATGAAAAAGCTCCTTCTGGTATCCATTGCTTGACAAATGATTGATAAAATCTTCCAAGAGAGCACTATCAAACCATTTGCACACTAAGTTGCTTGGAGAAGATGCAGAAGGTTCTTTTTGCCCCGTTGTACCATCTGCTACAGGATTAGAAGTTTTTGGTTCCACAAGTAATCTCCCTTTCAAGAACAACTCATGTGACATGATCTTGAAAATTTTAGCCTGGCAATTATACCTCGAAGAAACTTTCTCATCAACAGTGTCAACACTGTCAACAGGGCAATGATCAAAGGTGGCACGAATACAACGTGACAAGCTCTCCCAGAACGTTCTAGAGCTTCGCAGCTTATCTAATATGCATATGAATTGCACACCACTTTCCCATAATGCCTCGAGTAGGTCAAGGATGCTAAGTAACAGAGAAGGAGAACTATTCATAAACTCGGTCGAATTTTCAATGTATCCCAACATTTGCTCAACAAGTCTCGAATTACTTCTTGAACTGTTGAGGGTAGAAGAACCATTGGTCTGAGAATTTGCAGAATTGCTATGATCAGCTTGTATCATTGCATTCTCCTCTGTCAGTGAAACAAAAAGAGCAGGCTGATAGCGAGCAACAGAAGTCAGAAGGCTGAATATAGCCACGATCAAACAATTATTAGTATCATCTTCCTTGTCAAGAATTTGGGAAATACTTGCTTGCAATCTACATATCTCTGAACCATCAACAAGAAAGCTACCATTTTCCATGAGTTGAGGTTGGACTCTGTGGGCAGTGAAGCACAATACTGATAATGCTCTAGCTGCACTAATCTGTAAGGCAGAATTCTGAAAGGACATAGACGATATTGTAGCTGTGATGAAAGGTAAGGGCTTCAATGAAGATGACAAAACCAAAGTAACAAAAGGTGCAACTGGCATCAAGTCCTCTGGTAAGTTGGACAGCATGAAAAATATAATATCAAGTCCACAGCAAAGAACAAGTTGTATATCTTCAATATCTTCAACACCATTACTGAAGCTGCCACGCGATTCCAATAATTGCATGGACGTGCACACAGCATGCCAAAGAACACTGTGAATAGAAGAATCATATAGTAGCATTTGCCAAATGATGCCACCAAGCTTTGACAAGAATGGTTTGACTTGAATACAGCTCTTCACCAATTCAAACACCTTCAAGGTTGTCTTCCAGCGACTATACTTCTTGTGTTTCCAGTTCATATGATTGACCATGATGTATTGAATTGAAAAAACAATGAACGGTGATATCATGTCATCAGCGGTGGCTCCTTTCCGCAAAACCTGAATGGCAAAATCAAGCAATGAAGTGGTAAGTAATGAACAGTCTCCATTTTCCTCGGAGGCGGCAAAAAGCATTCTAGCTAGTGCACCAGAAAGTAGCCAATCACTTGAGGGGTCATTTAATTGTGAGCTGAAGATGCCGCATTCTAACGCCACGTCGAACACACGGTATGGAACACACTTCAGAAATTCTGATAACACGCTGAAGGTTTTTGACATTATGCTGGTATTATTACCATCTTGCTCATATTTGAAAATTGATGAGCAAATGATTTTAACAACATCAATCCTGATATATTCTCCAATTTGACCCAAACTCTTTGATTTTTGAACAGCAAGTGACTTGTCAGCATGCAGCAAAGCAGAGCACAGATCCTGATTTGATGATACCATCTGATACAGTAAGTCCATTATATCGCAGGCTTCCACATAATTGCATGAATATAGATCTTGTGCCAAAGTGAGGAGCAAAATGAAAACGCCTGAATGTGGGAACTCCCAACGGACTAATGCAGCATTGTCTTCAAGAATTTTCAAAATGTAACCACGTGTTCCACGGGGTAATGTAATGCCTTCCATACCAGGAATGCTGATTGGGTGATGAATTTCAATTTGGTCACAGTAGTTCACACTATCAGGGACACTACCAGGGGTTGCATACAGTGTTGTTAGCCCATTCATCCTCTCTAGGTAATTATATACACATTGAGCAGGCCATGTCCCATAAGAAACAGCTGATAAGAAGCGAAGCAGATCCGTTATTTGGAAAGGATACTCTTTCTCCACCATTTGGAGAACAGATCTGATTGGACCATCAACACAACTATCTTTGTCCCAGAATTGCATACATAGTGATTCCTCTCCACCATAAACTTCGCATATAATATTCAGTATCACACCAAGAGAACTGTCTTCTGTCTGATAAGATATCTCATATGAAGCAGTGAAAGCTGAAATGAAAGATCTCAGTACAGCACGAAAACCAGAAACAGGACCATCTGACTCCATGAAGATGCTTGAGCAAAGAACGCCAAGTAAATAATTGAACGGTGCAAGCTCAAAAGCCCGCTGGGCATAAGATGCATGATCAATTTCCAAGTTGGCATTATTTCCTGGAAGAGACAGGAGCAGGCAGTGAAAAACTGCCCAAGCAAGAAGTAGTGGTCCCGATTCCACTTCAAATTCAGGCAATCTTGATACTTCAATATCCATCTCAAGAATATCAGCAACAGAATACTGGGAATACCCTCCACTGAAAGAGACTTCGTCGTGAACCATTCGGAGGAGATTTTCGAGGTCCAAAGTCTCAATGAGAATAAGGAGTAGCTGAGCTTTAGCATAATGAAATGATCTCTTTGCTTCAGCAGACACAGCAAATTTTCCAACATCATAAGAGCCAGAGAGCATATCCCTAAACAGGGAGCACAGAGCTATCCACAGCCCACCATTGCACCTTGAGAAGTTATCACAGATAGCAAGAAACAGAATGTCCAGAATCAGGTTAATCTCAATCAAGCTTTCTTCCAGCCAAGAAACCGTCAAATCAGCTGCTGATTTCACCGAAAATGCAGCCGTGAGGGAATCTTTAATGATGGATAGTAACCTCTGTTCCATCTCATCGCTGCCTAACAGCGAGGCCTCTTGTTTTATGGCGTCGGTTGAATCAGAATCATCATCTGTGCATGTGGCATGAACAAAGATTCTCCTAATGCACTTGAGCAGGCACTGACGCTCAAGGTAGTATTGCAGAGACACCAGCCGAAGGAGCTCCTGAGGGTCAGCGTCACGGGTCGTCGGGGCGCTCTCTGAAGACCGTTTCACCAGGATGTACGACTGCACCTCGTCCAGGTCGAGGGACTTGCTCGCGCGGAGCGCGGCCTCCTTCAGGTCGGGCTTGACGACCAGGCGGTGCTCCCCGACGGCGACCTGGCCGGCGTCGAGCGCGGACCTCGAGGCGCCGTTCGGCTTCCCGAACATCGAGACCGCCCCGCGGAGCCACGCGTGGTGGCCCTTGATCCGCTCCGCCTGCAGCACGGGTGAGAGCCAGCGAGTTAGTCGCGACCGCGAGTGTTTGCGAGGCGAGGAGGATGGGACGGGGACGGGGACGGGAGAAATGGGTACGGGGGGCTTACGAGGGCGTCGGAGACGGCGGCGGAGGGGGAGGCGGCGGCGCGGTCGAGGTCGTCGCAGAGGGCGACGAAGGGGTCCCACCACAGCGAGGCGAACACGGTCTTGGTGCTAGCGCCGCCGCCGCCTGAGGTCGAGGCGGGGGCGCCGCCGCTCGCCATGGCCGGTGGGCGGTGGTGGCGCGGAAACCCTAGGTTCGAGATCCCGACCTCGCCGTTGCGTTTCGAGTGGGAAGAGCAAAAACCCAAAACCCTATTAACGACTCACCGTGTGTCCAAAACAAATGGAGCATATTACGAAAATTAAGTGCAGCCGCTTCAGGGAGGTTTTTCGTTCAGATATTGTATACACGAGTAGTACAAACAGATGCACAAGCAGTACATGGAATTTAGAAAAGAGCCACTCCCGAATGCAATGTAAGATTACAAGTGTATGATAGACACCGTGATTGGCATCAAGATTTCGACCATACCGGCTGAAATCGGTACTCAGTTCTTGCACGATGCTTGTCGTCGTTGTTTGACTAGGCGTGAAGGTAGACATCTCATATATGTTGGATTAGACATACTTCATATGCAACACCTTCTTTGATAACTAGAATCTGATTTCTTGATGCATCCTATTCCTAGACGATATCATCTTTGTTGTTCACTGAGTGTGTGATGGCATTCGACTTCATAATGGTCTTCAATCTCATTTATTGTTGTTCTCATGGATAATAGATAGTGTATGTGAGTCGGTGATTTTGTTATACCGAATCGTATATTTATAGACGGTTGTCGTGTACATGGATGTGGTGCCTTAAGATTTTATTGTCTCATCAACCATCCGTACAATTATTTTACCATGCGAGCGATAAACATATATAAGGGCTAGAAAGGCTTCATAACATGTCCAAACATACATTGTATTTTGTAGTCTAACATATGCATCATATTTCATATATGTTGTATTTGGCCTCACTTTGGCTAGCTAGATTAGCTATTCAAACATCAAACATGTGTGACATATGAATGTTTGTATTTATATTTACATATTATTGTCCATTCAACTTTTGTTGCTATAAAATATATGTATATCCATGAACACGAACAAGATTACTATGTCGAGATAAAACATATATGATGACATACAATGCAACTTGTGCTATCGTCAATTCCATATGTCTCCTTGTAACCATGTATACACTTCTGGTTAATATGAAAACATGTAAAATTTTGGAACAATGTTGTTTTATTATGCATCAAATTGACGATGCGGTTCAAGTTTTCTTATTCACACATAAATGAAAAGAGCCATGTTCGCAGTTATTCTTTCTCCCATGGCTAAGACAAGTATTCTATCCAAAATCATATTCTATGAAGAACGAACTGATTTTTTTAGAGTTGCGTGAATTCCTTCCTGTATTTATATCAAAGTTCAGGCCAATCGAATTACTTCTACCATTTTTATGGCACATTCCTGAAGATATGGTTGATGGAATAATTGGTGAGTTCAAGGAATTCCTAGTGCTTGCTCAAGAGGCCAGTTGTTTTGTTTTAAAGTTTGATTCAGTTGCAACTAAAGCCAAACACACAACAAGAATATAAAAGGATATGTTGGTCTATTCATCGAAGGTCCCTTCTAAATTAAAAATGGACCCGACTTTGTCCCCGTGCAGTTCGGTATTGCTCTACATTTTGGAACCATAGTGGGAAATGAGGGTGAAGGAGCTTCTTTGGGTCAGCATCACGGGGCGTTGGGGTGCTCTCTGAAGATCGTTTCACGAGGATGTACGACTGTACCTCGTCTAGGTCGAGGGACTTGCTTGCGTGAAGCGTGGCCTCCTTGAGGTCGGGCTTGATGGCCAGGCGGTGCTCCCCCACGGCGACCTGGCCCGCGTCCAGCACGGCCCTCGAGGCACCGCTTGACTTCCCAAACATCGAGACCGCCCCGCGGAGCCATGCGTGGTGGCCCTTGATACGCTATGCCTACAGCACGGATGGGAGCCAGCGAGTTAGTTACGGTCATGAGTGTTTGCGAGGAGGGACTGGGGGAAATGGCGACGGGGGGCTTACAAGGGCGTCGGAGACGGCAGTGGAGGGGGAGGCGGCGGCGCGACCGAGGTCGTCGCGGATGGCGACAAAGGGGTCCCACCACAGCGAGGCGGACACGGTCTTGGTGCTAGCGCCGCCGCCGCCTGAGGTCGAGGCGGGGGCGCCGCAACTCGCGATGGCCGGTGGGCGGTGGTGGCGCGGAAACCCTAGGTTCGAGATCCCGACCTCGCCATTGCGTTTCGAGTGGGAAGAGCAAAAACCCAAAACCCTATTAACGACTCACCGTGTGTCCAAAACAAATGGAGCATATTACGAAAATTAAGTGCAGCCGCTTCACAGAGGGTTTTTGTTCAGATATTGTATATACGAGTAGTACAAACAGATGCACGAGCAGTACATGGAATTTAGAAAAGAGCCACTCCCGAATGCAATGTAAGATTAGAAGTGTATAATAGACACTGTGATTGGCATCCCCGTGACTTCGAGATTTCGGCCATACCGGCTGAAATCGGTACTCAGTTCTTGCACGATGCTTGTCGTCGTTGTTTGACTAGGCGTGAAGGTAGACATCTCATATATGTTGGATTAGACATACTTCATACGCAACACCCTCTTTAATAACTAGAATCTGATTTCTTGATGCATCCTATTCCTAGACGATATCATCTTCGTTGTTCATTGAGTGTGTGATGGCATTCGACTTCATAATGGTCTTCAATCTCATTTATTGTTGTTCTCATGGATGATAGATAGTGTATGTGAGTCGGTGATTTTGTTATACTGAATCGTATATTTATATACGGTTGTTGTGTACATGGATGTGGTGCCTTAAGATTTTATTGTCTCATCAACCATCCGTACAATTATTTTACCATGCGAGCGATAAACATATATAAGGGCTAGAAAGGCTTCATAACATGTCCAAACATACATTGTATTTTGTAGTCTAACATATGCATCATATTTCATATATGTTGTATTTGGCCTCACTTTGGCTAGCTAGATTAGCTATTCAAACATCAAACATGTGTGACATATGAATGTTTGTATTTATATTTACATATTATTGTCCATTCAATTTTTGTTGCTATAAAATATATGTATATCCACGAACACGAACAAGATTACTATGTCGAGATAAAACATATATGATGACATACAATGCAACTTGTGCTATCGTCAATTCCATATGTCTCCTTGTAACCATGTATACACTTCTGGTTAATATGAAAACATGTAAAATTTTGGAACAATGTTGTTTTATTATGCATCAAATTGATGATGCGGTTCAAGTTTTGTTATTCACACACAAATGAAAAGAGCCATGTTTGCAGTTATTCTTTCTCCCATGGCTAAGACAAGTATTCTATCTAAAATCATATTCTATGAAGAACGAACTGATTTTTTAGAGTTGCATGAATTCCTTCCTGTATTTATATCAAAGTTCAGGCCAATCGAATTACTTCTACCATTTTTATGGCACATTCCTGAAGATATGGTTGATAGAATAATTGATGAGTTCAAGGAATTCCTAGTGCTTGCTCAAGAGGCCAGTTGTTTTGTTTTAAAGTTTGATTCAGTTGCAACTAAAGCCAAACACACAACAAGAATATAAAAGGATATGTTGGTCTATTCATCGAAGGTCCCTTCTAAATTGAAAATGGACCTGACTTTGTCCCCGTGCAGTTTGGTATTGCTCTACATTTTGGAACCATAGTGGGAAATGAGGGTGAAGGAGCTTCTTTGGGTCAGCATCACGGGTCGTTGGGGTGCTCTCTGAAGATCGTTTCACGAGGATGTACGACTGTACCTCGTCTAGGTCGAGGGACTTGCTTGCGTGAAGCGTGGCCTCCTTGAGGTCGGGCTTGATGGCCAGGCGGTGCTCCCCCACGGCGACCTGGCCCGCGTCCAGCACGGCCCTCGAGGCACCGTTTGACTTCCCAAACATCGAGACCGCCCCGCCGAGCCACGCGTGGTGGCCCTTGATACGCTCTGCCTACAGCACGGATGGGAGCCAGCGAGTTAGTTACGGTCACGAGTGTTTGCGAGGAGGGACTGGGGGAAATGGCGACGGGGGCTTACAAGGGCCTCGGAGACGGCAGTGGAGGGGGAGGCGGCGGCGCGACCGAGGTCGTCGCAGAGGGCGACGAAGGTGTCCAACCACAGCGAGGCGGACACGGTCTTGGTGCCAGCGTAGTAGTACAAATCAGATATAGGAGTAGTAGTAGAACTTAGAGAGAGCTGTCCAGAAATACATAGTAAAATTACAAGTGTGTGATGGACATCACGGTTGGCATCCCCATGACTTCGAGATTGCGGCTGTACATGCTGAAATCAGTATTCGATTCTTGCACGGTGCTTGCCGTTGTTGTTTGACTAGGTGTGAAGGATAACATTGCAATCATGTTGGATTAAACATACTCCATGCGCGACACCCTGTAGAACAGATAGAATCTGATTTCTTGATGTATCCTATTCCTATCTTCGTTCTTCATTGAGTGCGTCATGGCATTCGACTTTGCAATCGTCTTCAATTCTATGTGTTGTTGTTGTCATGGATAATAGATAGTGTGTGTGAGTTGGTGGTTTTGTTACACCAAAGTCGTATATTTATAGATAGGTTATTGTGTGCATGGATGAGGTGTCTTAAGATTTTATTGTCTCACCAATCGTACATACAATTTTTTTACCATGCGAGAAATAAACATATACAAGAGCTAGAAAGACTTCAAAACATGTCCAAACGTACATTTTTTTGTAGTCTAACATATGTATCATATTTCATATATGTTGTATCTGGCCTCACTTTGGCAAGCTAGATTAGCTATTCAAACATCAAACAACATGTGTGACATATCAATGTTTGTATTTTTATTTTCATATTCTTGTCCATTCAACTTTTGTTGCTATAAAATATATGTATATCCACGAACACGAACAAGATTACTCTGTTGAGATAAAACATATATGATAACATACAATGCAACTTGTGCTATCGTAAATTCCATATGCCTCCTTGTAACCATGTATATACTTCTGGTTAATACGAAAGCATGCAAAATTTTGTAACAATGTTGTTTTACTATGCATCAAATTGGCGATGCGGGTCAAGTTTTCTTATTCACACACAAATAGAAAGAGCCATGTTCGCAGTTATGCTTTCTCCCATGGCTAAGACAAGCATCCTACCTAAAATCATATTCTGTTCCATCTCGTAACTGCCTAACGGTGAGGCCTCTTGTTTTATGGCGTCGGCTGAATCAGAATCATCATCTATGCATGTGGCATGAACAAAGATTCTCCTAATGCACTTGAGCAGGCACTGACGCTCAAGGTAGTATTGCAGAGACACCCGCCGAAGGGGCTCCTACGGGTCAGCATCACGGGTCGTTGGGGCGCTCTCTGAAGACCGTTTCACCAGGATGTACGACTGCACCTCGTCCAGGTCGAGGGACTTGCTCGCGCGGAGCGCGACCTCCTTGAGGTCAGACTTGACGGCCAGGTGGTGCTCCCCAACGGCGACCTGGCCGGCGTCCAGCGCAGCCCTCGAGGCGCTGTTCGGCTTCCCGAACATCGAGACCGCCCGCGGAACCATGCGTGGTGGCCCTTGATCCACTCCGCCTGCAACACGGGAGCCAGCGAATTAGTTATGGCCTCGAGGGTTTGCGGGCGAGGAGGATGGGGGGCCGGGACTAGGGAAATGGGTACGGGGGGCTTATGAGGGCGTCAGAGACGGCGGCGGCGCGGTCGAGGTCGTCGCAGAGGGCGACGAAGGGGTCCCACCACAGCGAGGCGGACATGGTCTTGGTGCCAGCGCCGCCGCCGCCAGAGGGCGAGGCGGGGGCGCCGCCGCTCGCCATGGCCGGTGAGCGGCGCGGAAACCCTAGGATCGAGATCCCGCCGTCGGCGGTGCGTTTTGAGCGTGGATGGGGTGGGAAGGGCAAAAACCCTCGCTTGGTACCACCGGCTGAATTTTGCAGCCCAAAACCCTCTTAACAACTCACCGTGTGTCCAAAAACAAATGGAGTATTGCGAAAAATAAGCGCAGCCACTTCAGAGAGGGTTTTTTCAGATACTGAATACACAAGTAGTACAAACAGATGTGGGCGCATTGCATAGAATTTAGAAGGGAGTTGTCCATAGATATATCGTGCGATTATAAGTGTGTGATGCACTCACTGGTTAGCATCGCCGTGACTCCAAAATTACGGTCGTACATGCAAAAATCAGTACTCGATTCTTGCACGATGCTCGCCGTCATTGTTTGACTAGGTGTGAAGGATATCAATCCAATCATGTTGGATTACACATACTCCATGTGCGACACCCTGTCTAACAGATAGAATTTGATTTCTTGATGCATCCTATTCCTAAACGATGTCATCTTCGTTGCTCACTGAGTGTGTCATGGCATTCGACTTTGTAATCGTCTTTCAATTTCATGCATTGCTGTTGTCATGAATAATAGATAGTGTATGTGAGTTGGCGGTTTTGTTAACACCGAAGTCATATATTTATAGATAAGTTATTGTGTACATGGATGAGGTGCCTTAAGATTTTATTGTCTCACCAACCATCCGTACAATTATTTTACCCTGCGAGCAATAAACATATACAAGAGCTAGAAAGACTTCACAACATGTCCAAACACACATTGTTTTTGTAGTCTAACATATGCATCATATTTCATATATGTTGTATTTGGCCTCACTTTGGCAAGCTGGATTAGCTATTCAAATATCAAACATGTGTAACATATGAATGTTTGTATTTCTATTTACATATTCTTGTCCATTCAACTTTTGTTGCCATAAAATATATGTATATCCACGGACACGAACAAGATTACTCTGTTGAGATAAAACATATGTGATGACATACAATGCAACTTGTGATATCGTCAATTTCATATGTCTCCTTGTAACCATGTATATACTTCTGGTTAATATGAAAAACATGCAAAATTTTGTAACAATGTTGTTTTATTATGCATCAAATTGGTGATGTGGTTCAAGTTTTCTTATTCACACACAAATAAAATAGCCATGTTCGCAGTTACGCTGTCTCTCATGGCTAAGACAAGTCTTCTACCTAAAATCATATTCTATGAAGAATGAACTGGGTTTTTAGAGTTGCACGATTCCTTTCCTGCATTTCTTTCAAAGTTTAGGCCAATTGAATTACTTCTACCATTTTTAGGGCACATTCCTGAAGATGTGGTTGATAGAATAATTGGCGACTTCAAGGAATTCCTAGTGCTTGCTCAAGAGGCCAGTTGTTTCGTTTCAAAGTTTGATTCAGTTGCAACTAAAGCCAAACACACAACATAAATATTGAAGGATATGTTGGTCTATTCACTAAAAATCCTTTCTAAATTGAAAATGGAGCCGACTTTGTCCCATGTTGTTTGGTATTGCTCTACATTTTGGAGCCATACTGGAAATCGAAGGCGAAGGGGATTTGAGGTGGACACTGCCCTTGCCTCAAAGTCTAGAATTTGGTTCCTCGGTGCATCCTATTTCTAGATGGTCTTGTTCAGTGGCAGAGCTACGGTAACATCCTTAGGTGGGCCAAACAAGCTAGATTAAAGCTGACCTTAATTACTTTCCTATTAAGGGCCCCTCAATCTTCACTATTTGGTGCCACCCTGGGCGGGCCACGGCCGGGTTTTGCCCCAACGTAGCTCCACCCCTGGTCTTGTTGTATTTGATTTCATTCGACTTTGTAGTTAACCATCCGCAATCTCCTATGTTGTTCTTCTTGCAGATAAATAGTGTATGTGAATCGGTGGCTTTGTTACACTAGAGTGATGTATTTATAGATGGGTTGTTGTATACATGGTTGGAGTTCCTTAGACTTTATTGTCTCACCAACAACTTGTACAATTATTTTATCGCATGAGCAATCAACGTATATAAGAGCTAGCAAAGGCTTGACAACATTTGTGAACATACATGTGATTTCGTAGTCCTAACCCATACATGGGAATGAATGTTTGCATTCATAGCTATATTCTTGATGGGATCTCCGAACATACATGTGACTTCATATGTACCATATTTTAACCTGACTTTACAAGGCTATATTAGCGTTCTGGACATCAAAACCCATGTGATGGCTAAATATTCATATTTCATGTATGTTCGGAGATTAGAAAGCTAGAACTAAGAATACGGTTGTTAGAAGCGATGTGGTCGGAAGTAAGTTGGGGTTTAGATGAGCCAAGTGGCCTATGCTCAAGCAACCAACTAGCATACAATTATTTTATAGCCCAAGCAACCAACATAACATATATAAGAGCTAACAAAGTCTTCACAACATCTCTGAACATACATGTGATTCCGTAGTCTAACATATGTATAGGATTTTATACATGTTGTAGTTGTCCTTACTTTAGTAGGCTCGTGTGACGTGTGAATGCTTGAATATTCTTATTTATATCTACATATTATTGTCCGTTCAACTTGTTTTGCTATAATTGTTTGTCTATCCTGACATGACCATTATAACTCTATGAGAGAAGTCCATATTACAGTGCCAAACCATTCCATTTGTTAAGATTCAACCTTGAAATCTCAAGGCGTCTAAGAATCCACCCTAAACAATCAAAACCGGCTAGGAATAAACCCTCCACTCCCTTGAAAACCGGTTATCGCTGAGTACACCCGGTTTTGACCTGTTGACCAACAAGTCAACATCCCAGCCAGTAGCCACACCAACCTAGTCACTTAACCCATTTTATCGAAAAACTAAAAATGTCCAGAAATTTTTGACAACCCATTTTTTGACAAATTTTAAACAAAAGTTGACAATAATACATTAAAATTTATTAGGCCAAATTGTGTGTAACTTTCCCAGAGTGATCATTACAATAGTTTTAATTGTACATAATTTTTTCAAACTTTTCTGAACAATTTCATTTTTGGACAATATTTAACAAAAAATGTGCTGAAATTGTAATTTTAGATTATTTTTCAATATGATCCACCAAAGAGCGTGAAACTTTCTCCGAATGATCAGTATATTAGTGTTGATAATTTTTTTAAAATCTGGAAACATCCAATTTTTGACAATTTTGTCCAGAATGGAATGAAGTGGTAATTTTAGGGTATTTTTAAATTTGTTCGGAGGAATTATGTGAAACTTCCCTAGAACGATCACTATATTGGTGTTGATTTTATAGATTTGTTTCAGTTTTTTCCAGACACTTAGATTTTTTTGACAGAATTTGACCAAAAACGGTTAAGTGACTGCGGTTACATGTCTGCTAACTGGCAGGTCAATGGGTCAAAACTGGGTCTACTCAGCAAAAACCGAATTCAGGGGAGAGCGGGGTTGATTCCTAGCCAATTTTGATAGTCCAGGGTTGATTCTTAGACAGTTCTAGAGTTCATGATTGAATCTAAGACAAATGAAAGAGTTCAAGGTTGTAATATGGACTTTTCTCTAACTCCGTGGAGATCAAGCATATGGCAACATAGAAGGCAACATGTGCTATCATCAATTCCATATGCCTCCTTGCAATCATGCAGCCTATACTTCTGGTTAATATGGAAACATGTATAATTTGCTAACAATGTTGCTTTACAATGCATCAAATTGAAGCAATTCAAGTTTTCTTATTGGCACACAAATTAAACAGACATATTCACATTTATGCTTTCTCACATGGCTATGAAAAGTCTTCTCTGTAAAACCCTAAAAATGTGAAGAATGCATTGTTATTTTTTTTCTAGTGTTGCATGAGTTCCTTCCTTGTATTTTGTTTTAGAGTTCTGGATGCACAAATTATTCCCGTATGTGCTATTTTTCCAGAGTTGTGGCACTAACAACTAAATGTTGATGACTATGATATATATCTAGCAATCCATCTAAGTAAGAGCAACATTCAATATCAAAACTGGTACCAATCGACGCTTTTGGTGATGTGATTGGTGAATTGGCGAGTTCAAAGCATTCCTAGTGCTTGCTCAAGAGGCCAATGTGTTCCGTTTTTAATGTTTGGTTCAGTAGCAATTAAAGGCAAACACACGGCAACCAAAACACGAATGTTTTGGTCTATTCACCAAAAGTCCTTTTTTAAATTAAAACTAGAGTCGACTTTGTCCCAATCAGTTTGGTATTGCTCTACATTTCGTAGCTACAATGGGGTCTGAAGGTGAAGGAGTCGAGGTGGAGGCCACTTTTCCTTCGAACCCAAGGACTTGATTTCTTGACGCATCCTATTTCTAGACAACCTTTGTTGTGTCTGATGCCATTCGACTTCATAATTAATTTTCTTCATCTCATATGTTGTTCTTCTCCAAGATAAAGATAGCGCATGTGAGTTGGTGTTTTTTTACATCAAACATGTGTATTTGGGTTGTTGTATACATGGATGTAGTGCTTTCGACTTTATTGTCTCACCAACAATATGTACCATTTTTTCATGGTGCACGCAATATATAAGGGCTAGCAAAGGCTTGACAACATCTCCGAACATACATGTCACTTCATATGTGCCGAATTTTGATGTCACGTAGGCTAGATTGGTGGTTGAAACATCAAAACATGTTACTATAAACATTTTTCTATCCACTGACACATCCAGTAAAACCAAACATGTGATAACATACAAGGCATCATGTAGTATCATCAATTCCATATGGCTCCTTGGAGTCATGTCATATATGTTTCTAGTTAATATGGTAGTGTGCAAAATTTCGTAATGATGTTGCTTTATTATGCATCAAATTGGGAATACAGTTCAAGTACACTTATTCACACACAATGCAAAGATCATGTTCACAGTTGTGCTTCCCCAGATGGTCATGTTTTCTCCCAATGGAGATGTTGCCCTCGCGGCCAGGGGCAGGCCATCT
>NC_041392.1:112643283-112668346 GCF_002162155.2 Triticum dicoccoides | reverse complement strand
GGTTGCTGTGTACATGAATGTAGTGCCTTAGATTTTTAATAGGGCTGACGTAGGAAGACACGCTGGTAATTTTGAGCTGATCGGCGTAGTTTCAGCCCCAGTTAGGTTTATAGTGATTCTGAATTTAAAGTAACTTTCAATATTTGACACATGAGATGTTAGCTCAACTAGACCAGCCACCAAACTAAAAAAACTAAATCAACCACCTAATACAAACTAACTCAATTGTATTTTACACACCACCCCCACAACCTAGTCCAAGATTGCTCGTGATCTCTAGCATAGTTTACAACATACAAAGAAGCATAAATACAACAATGACGCCAACCATTCAGGTGGCCACTGGCATATACTCCTATGTCCTAAATATCCATCTAAATCACTCGATGTTGCATACCGGCACCACACACATGCCCAATTTTGCACTGGAGCTCTCTACAAGAAATAGAATTGCCACACAGGAGATGTGAGCTTTGGGCCATTGCTTCTGATTTTTCTTAAGACCTGGCACGAGAGGTTAGAACTGAGAGTGCAGTTCTGAGAAGCAATGTGATCGGAAGTAAGTTGTGGGCAAGATAAGTTAAGTATCCTGTGCTTACCGCCCGGGAGAAAACGGCTTCATTCCTGGAGAGCTTTCACGCGGGAGGTCAGCTCTCTGACTTGATTCTTGAGACGCTCGTGGTTGCTGAAAAAATCAACAAACACCTGCCTTTCCCTCCCCACCTCATGTGCGCGATTTTCAAAGATCTGCAAATTTGTTTGTAACATCAGGTCTACAGGTACATATGCACAGGAGAGACAAATAATACTATTATTCAAAGCTCTTTATACTAGTGTTTTTTTAAGTCCTCTCTTCTGCTAAAGTAATACTGGATGAAAACAGAGAATTTCCCCATTTGTCTTACTCAACTTGAAGAAGCTTCAAGATTTACAGAAGATAACAGCACACATAATGATTCCAGTATATAACAAGCAAGACATGTTGATTCCAATAATCTTAAGGATGACAGCGAGTCTACTACCTTTATCTTTTGAGTGCGAGCCTTGGTTACTTCTTCAACAGCAACTTCAACTTGAGCATTTGCATTTTCCATATCATCAAGTGCTCGCATCAGTGGCTGCAACAAGAAAACGGATGTGGTGAAATACAGGATACACAATAAATAACACAATCTGATGGCTCAAAGAGTGTACCCAGGGCGTCAATACTGGTTCTGCAGTTGTTGACGATGCAAATAGAAGCTGTTCAACTGTTTGAATCAGAGTGCATCTGCAGAATTGAGACGTGTGAAATGACTCCAATTGGACACGTATTGGCACACTAAAAAGTGAATATGCAGGATACAACAGATTGAATAACTTTGCATATCACAAATCTTGCATAAAATAAGTCAAGCCGGCACACCAAGCACCATGCTCATTGCCAGCTTGGCTTCATGCAAGGAAAATAGCATCGAAGCCAGTGGTTTGTTTGATCTTTTTGGAGGTCAGCCTTATTGTTTACTGTACAGGATACGCCAAATTAAGAATGTGTCGGTTCATACAAGGAGCACTAAAAGTCTAAAAGCAATCATATTTCAGACATGAAATAAGGTAGTGCCTTTGTGGTAACTTACAGCTCATTGATACATCTTTTCCTGTCAGCTGGAAGAGTATTTTCAAGTTCAGACTGAAGAGAAAGCAAGTCAGATTGAAGTGCCGATATCTGCTGAACTAAAGCATGTGCTGACATGTATGTTGGTACTGCTGCTTGGGAATCTGTAGAAAAGAGTAGGCAACATGAAGGATAGGAGAATAAAAAAAATGTAACTGCATACTGATTGGAGTTATCTGCTTACTTGAGTGAATACATAGTAGATCTCGCACTGCATGGAGGAAAGTGTCACGATCATCAATTGCTCCTTGTTCACGTACCTCAGACGCAGCTTGAATTAATGAATTGCAATGGCCCTAAAAGATAAAGTAAACACGATTTTTTTTTCAGAATTCTCTATGAAGACAATAAGAATGAAGAAACATGAATAAACACTAACGAAGTGAGGACATGAATACACACAAAATAAGTGAAGACATGAATAAACACTGAAGAAGCAATTACACAGAAGTCAGCAACATCAGAGATTACTTACCAGACGGGTGTTGACTGCCGATAGGTAGCTATGTAGCTCAGATTCTATGACTCTAAGCAATGCATGGGCACTGGCTATGTGCTTCCTTTCAAGTTGGCAAGCAATCTTCAGAAATTGGTGTCTAGCAAGCTGATTAACCAAGTGATTGATGAACTGTAAAATAAATAAAATGCCAAGACTATGAGAAGAGAAGTGTGGGAGAGTATAAATGTAATAGGAAGTCTAGCCAACACAAGAACGTATAAAAAATAGTTTGTTGAAGACCAAAATTCAGTAAACAAGTAAACATCACTACTTCTACTGGCTGTAAAACACCATCTGCTGAAGGTGATTGGCATCTATCGGTGCACAGCACCAAACAATCAAACACACTGTCATTTCATTGACCAGTAGACCACCTTCTAAATGCAATGAAAAACCCAACAGTAGTACAAAACCCGTTTTTCCAATGCACACCACCAATTAAATCTAAAAGAAAGCATCAAAATATTGCGTGATTGCCGCTCCATCGTTTTATTTCATGCAATTGCTTTCGAATCACTCCAGAGTTTATAACCAAAAGCAAAGTAATTTTTACACAGCTTGAGTGAAATCATACTCCTGAATAAAAATCTAAGTCACATCTTAGTTTCATGACAATAGAGGGTATACCACCAATAAGAACATACAAAAACAGGACACATCAAAGATTGTAGAAATGGCATATATTGTGAGGACGTGCTTACAGTTTTCTGCCTGTTGATATAGTATTCCTGGCGCATGACCTTTAAATCGTAATCACCTAAATATTTGGGTGTTCAGAAGCATGTTAGAGAAAAAAAATCATACAAAACAACAATAAAAATAGAAATACTTTGTGCAAACCTTGCAAAATATATGTGCCTTGAAGTTGAGCAAGTTCCGAACAAAGGCATGGTATGGTCTGGAGGAGAGAAGTAGATAGATCAAAACAGGCTTATGCCATGAAAGATTTATCATATGCTAAGAGAAGAATTGGGGCATGGTCGATGCACTGCAGTAAGAATTCTTATTGTCAATGCCCTCTAAAATGCTAAAAATGTATTTTGGTGGGATGGTCCTCTGGATAAGAACTAATCGCACATTCACACTCCAACATATTTCCTAAACAACAGTAGGTAGCTCCAAAAATGAGCACATAGATTACTCCAAGGGAATAGTCAATTTCACAATACCACCATATGTCTTTGGAACGGAAGTTAGAATACATTTTGTAGTTTCTAGTCCTGCAAGAGGTAACTCAACTCTGTACACGGATTTGGGAAAATTGCAAAAATACCACCAGTTGTCAGTCTGGGTTTGAAACCACTACAAAACCAGTCTGTTGTCGGACACTTAGTTGAACTCCAATACATGTTGATATTCAACAAACAAACCTATACATACTGCTGTTAAATTTGTGCTATTCCTCTAAGGAACAAAATATTCTGCATGGGTGTAGCATTAAAGGTTCAGAACTTCAGTTTATCAGATCAAGACTTAAACTTAACTTAGTAACAAAATGCATTTCTAAAGATGGAACTGTGTTTGTTCACATACCTCAGATATGAAAGGCTGCACCTTTTGAGTAAGTGTTGAGAGTTCTCCAGCAAGCTCAGAACTTTTTCTCCTGAAGAAGAAAGGCGATGATAAGAGGTAACCGAGATCAGAAAGATCCTTCTTATTCTTCAGATATTATGTCACAGTTAAATACTCCCTCCGTTCGGAATTACTTGTCTCGAATATGGATGTATCTAGAACTAAAATACGTCTAGATACATCCATTTCTGCGACAAGTAATTCCGAACGGAGGGAGTAAAAGGAACACATCTGAAAAACAGATAGAATCACAATCAAGATGAGTAACATAACATATACCTAAGAGAATGTATATCCCGATGTATGTGAGCCTCGTCGGAGGACACTTGAGATTTTAAAATTTGGAGTATGGCCTGTTGTTTAGCATTCTCAACTTGTGCTTCAATCCATTGTCGTTCACTTGTAGCAAATCTGTTGATAAATTAGAGTAAGCCCACAGGCCACATCAAACGACTGCTGAAAATAAATCAAAGCCCGAAATGGACACTTTTAAGCATTGACGAGCTTAACACTGAAGAACACACAATGGCAATGCAATTCCACAAACACATGGCAATGCAATTCCACAAACACACATATACCAACGAACCGATAGCAAATACAAAATGCAGCATACAAATGGAGAAATTGCAGCTTTTTATTTGTTGGATCTCAAGATACGACTAATGCCTACCCATTGCAATTGGTCATGAAATCTGGTCTGGTAGAGACACCAACGAATGTTACCTTGTTTGGGTACCTGCTTTTCAGTGGAGAGTTTCTAGATAACAGAAGAATAGATCGTAGTAGTTACCAAAGAAAATTAGAATTTTAAACTTCAATACGATTATCAGCAATTGTTTTCCCGCATCAGTTTTGGACATTTGGCCTGAAGGGGAGGTATCAGGTGCAAACGTGAAAGCAATTACATGCACCATTGGACAAATGATGGATGTAAGAGATTTAGTGGACCATGAGGTGGTGAGAGCTCTGGTAAACGTTTCCACGGGCCATTCACAAATTTCACATCAATATGACCACAAAATTTCATGGATCTTCTCAATCCATCGCTCATACAACAATACACATCAAAACACACATGTTTGCACCTAAAGAAAAGTTTTCACTTCATACATCATGAGATTATAGGAATCATACATCAAGATAGAGATTTTTCCAC
This sequence comes from Triticum dicoccoides, assembly GCF_002162155.2. Classification (NCBI taxonomy): domain Eukaryota; kingdom Viridiplantae; phylum Streptophyta; class Magnoliopsida; order Poales; family Poaceae; genus Triticum; species Triticum dicoccoides. The sequence goes on along the minus strand of NC_041392.1, from coordinate 112,663,462 downwards.
CTAAACATGAGTTTTCACTTGATATCATGGTGCTAACAGAAAGATTAAGAAAAGTTATGAAGCGAAAGACACTTACATCGAACGGAGTCGTTGCAACTCAGCCACACGTTGGTGATGATGAGATTTTTCAGAATCTCCTGCATACAAGAACATGGCTGTTATAAGCTGTTCATCTCTCAGCACAATCATGTTGTTACAGTATTACAGTATCTATGACCTTTACAGAAGTTCGAGTAATGCCTTTATGGGAGATCAACTACAAACAATTTACTGCAGAAGGTTCTTACCTCTTGTCAGGCCATTTGTGATGTCATCAAGACTCACCCAGGAACATTTCGATTTTCCCTCCTCCGCAACAAGTCGAAATGGCCCCTGGCAACAGGACAGAACAAAACTAAACAACTAAACAGTTTGAAGTGGTTACGTGGTACTAAAGCAAGACATAAGGTATGGCTGGAACAGAGATGCACAATTATGCATAAGAAGATAATAGATAAGTCCCCAAAATCTGGTGATGAAAATTATGCATAAGGAGTGCAAACATATTATTCAGCATAAAAAGCTTCATGCAACATTGAAAACAGGGAAATATCCAACTTCACAGGCACATGCTGTATTTTTTTATAATGAATATGATATTTTTGCACCTAAAAGGCTAAAATAAAAGATAGTACCTTGTAAAATACTCCCTCCGTCCGGAAATACTTGTCATCAAAATGAATAAAAGGGGATGTATCTAGACATATATTAGTTTTAGATACATCTCTTTTTATCCATTTTGATGACAAGTATTTTCGGACGGAGGGAGTACTAAATAAAACTGAGTATAGGTAAAAGTGTACACCAGATCTTTTTTAACTGTCTTGTATTATTTACCTATGTTGGATTTGCAAGAGGCAGCAAGATAGTAGGAGTTTGAAAAGTGAGATAATTAGTGATGAACATGGCTCACTGCTTGCCCACTCTGGAACAAACAGAAGTTATCTCGTTTGTTGCAAACAATGACAACCACAAAGAATGTACCTTCTCAAATTGCTTCGAGAACCACCGGTTTAGCTCCTTTGTACAAGCCAAATCCCCAATAACATACGGATGGAAGTCTGAATATGCCAAGTATATACTGTCCTCTGCATATGCATATCAGAATATTAATCAAACTATAAAGAACTACTCGATACAATGTTATGTATAATTGTATGCAGTATGCACAAGTTTGAGTGTATACCATCTCCCGAATGATAATGTGCCAATTCTTGGGTTGTAGCAGTAATTCTTCCAAGAACTGCATTCATCTGAAAGTTAGCAAAAACATCAAATCAAAATTGTTGGAAAATTATATAACAGGATAGAGATCCACAGCAGCAAATTAAAGTTATTTATACGAACCAAATAAAGGGCACACATCAACTACCTAGCTCCGTTTCAAAACATTTAGGCAAGGGCACACATTGGAAATAGAACTATAACCACACTCTTGATTTCTTCAACAGACAGTTCTTTTGAAACAGATTCTCCTTACGCTACGGAAGGTGTACGAGATTAATCATGGTGTGTTTAAAAAGAGGAGATACATTTTCATGGCACTTTAGGAAACATGCTATGTATGCATGTTATTAGTTAAGCCTTATCATGGAATAACACTCAGTTTTGAAGGTGCGGTGTGTTTTGGGTGTTTATCCTCTCGGTGTCCACTTGGAAGGGTGTTGTTGTACGAACATAACAATGAAACGAAGTTCCTACCATCAGAATCAAAAAGAAGTTCTACACCAGAAGCCAAGGTGAAAGAAGCATGATCAAGAGTAAATAACAAGGAAGAAGACAACATGCCTTTTATCCTTTTGTTGCATACCAATTCAATCAAAAGTAAAAACATGAATAAAATCGTTAAGGACGCAAGACAATGAAAATTGCCTCCAAGTTTCTGGATGAAAGTATCTCATCTAGTGATATAAGTTGCACGCTAACTGCAGACATAGCTGATACACGTGCTCGTCTGCCTTGAATAAGCGAAGATGCTTGCCCTGCAAGCATATCAAATTGTGCTTGCTGCCGTGCAAGCTGCCTCTGCAACTCAAAAACTTCAGCTCTATATGCTAGTTTTGCTTCTCTGGAAGTAAGCAAACAAAATAACCCTGTCAGTAAAAGCACATAAGAGTAGGAAGAAATATTTTATTCTGCAATCAGTAGTTCCACCTAACTAGTACTTCCTCCGTCCGGAATTACTTGACGCTCAAACGGTTGTACAACCGTTTGAGCGTCAAGTAATTCCGGACGGAGGGAGTATTTGACAGCAACTTGACACAGCAGAGGAAGGTTCAAAAGCAGATAGGACTGATGTTCTGATGTGGTTATAAACAGATGTTATGGCTTATGGCTGAGAGCCTAAATGCAGCAGACACATATGACATGAGGCAGTCAGCACCCTTCGGCATTAGGAAGGAAGCAATTACTTGCCCTTTCAGTCATAAAAGATTTGGCCAGTCCTAATTGTTAGGGATAAAAACATTTCTTAGTTCTTTGAGTTGTTTGGTTAGTCCTTTACAAGGATGTGTCCCTTGTGTTCCTTGTGTATCAGGACAGCAGGCAGATAGAAAGATTAATCTTTGAATAGAATAAATAGTATCGTTGCCTCTTTTTCAATCAGGCATCAAAAGCCTAAGCAAGCCTCTTTTTCAATCAGTCAAGGGCTTGTGCACTACCCTAGGTCCTCACCCCCACCCAATCCAAGTGTCCTATTAAGCTTCATGTTTAATAGTATATGTTAGTGATCCACTTGTCACCCTCATAGTCCTGGCCTGGATTCTCAGGAGTCAGTTTCCCACTAGAATTTGGTGTGGAACATTCCTACAAGTATAAGTGCATCAAAATAAATGCAGCAACAATTCAAGCATGGCATGGCTTTCACTAATCACTATTAGTTTATAAAAACTGAAAGTTGGAGCATACCGAATGTCAAGAATAGTTTCTTCTGCTTCAAAGACAGCCTCTTGATTGTCTTTCTTGCTTGAAAAGGCTGAAATACTATCAAAAGCAGAGTCCAAATCCTCACCCTGAGCAAATAATACAGGGCATTGCAAGAGTTAAATGTTTGACCAATGGAGAAATAGGTGTTTACAATGCATAGAAGAGCTGTTGCGTTTAGACAATATTTCAGGAGACTGCTAACGACTCACTTACATGATATATGGGTGCAAACTCCAAAGATTTGCAAGAATTTAATTAATGTTTTTAGCTCAAATGTTTGCGAGCAGGGTTTCAGATCATGGATGGGATAAATTCATCGATGGTTTGTATTTTCCAACAAACGCTGAGAATTGACCTTTGCCTAGTTTATTTCCAAGAAATAGTAAAAGTTCTTTTACTACTTTATTTGATTAAAGACTCGTTATACTGCGCCATCTGGCATCTTGAACTCACTCCTAAGGTCGCAGCACATCCTATATTCTTAGAGATTACAGAAATACTAAAAGTAGACAGCACAAAAATGCCCCAGTTGGTGGATGTACCTCTAGCAGTCTTCCCTCTTCCACGAGTTGCTCATACCTGTCAGTCATTAAAGATGTTGTCATGCACATATAATTCAGGCGAGAGCAAGGCCAAAAATCCATCAATGCAAGTGTAATTCTATTTGGTAACTGAACATTATAAACACATCCGGCTATTTATAACCACAAAGTGCGAACAAAATCATAAATTTTGAGGCACCCAAATGCCCCCAGGTATGATACAGCAAAAAACTTACAGAAGACCGGCATATAGTTAACACAACTTCCCTTAATTAATTTGTAAGAAGCCCATTGTTGAGTGGTTAAAGGTCAATTACTGAAGTGCGATTATCAAACCACAAGAAAGCCTATGATACATGACCCATGCTTAGTCAAATTGCGGTCAGAACTGTAGAGCAGTCCCTCGCGGGGATCAGAAAATTCTGGCATTTCCAGGCAGCTAATCTCCAAAATTCACCCTGAGAGGTACACGACACGAAGCCGCCACTAGAACCCTAATGCACCGTAGCTCCCCGAGCAAACCGCAGAAATTCGGGTGCAGATCAGCACCCAAGCTCCCCGAATCTCACGGGCGCCGAGTCCACCAAGACTCTGCAATCCCAAGCATCAAACCGCAGCTCGAGTAGTAGAATCACAATCCGAAAAAGCGCGCTCTAGTGTCAGCAGCGCAATCGCCCTCGCCAGCAGCAGAAACCAAATGAAACCAAGAAAGTCGTTGCGGTAGTAGAGAGAGGAAAGAAGCAGGCTGGGGGGAGGAGAGGGGGGCGGAGGGGATTTGGGACTCACTGCGAGAGGTGGGACGGGGAGAGGACGTTGGAGGGGCGGAGGCAGGAGCAGATCCAGGCGAGCAGCGGGCGCGCCTCCTCGTACTGGAAGGGCCACTCGAGCGCGTCCGCGTCCAGCGGGTCCTCCCCGTCGAACCCCAGCTCCGTCAGCGCCGCGCACAGCGCCGCCCCGCTCATCCTCGCTTCCCCCTCCTCCGGGCGTCTGTGCCCGCCGGAGGCCCCGAGGTTGTTGCGCTCCGCAGTGCTGGTTGCGGTGGTGGTGGTGGTGGGTGGGGACGGCCGCGGCCGGCAGCGGAAGCCGGTAGAGGAGGAGTGGAGTGCGTTCGAAACAACAACCAAATGGTGAGATCTGCCTGCCGGCCGGCGCGTCCCTCCCAATTCTCTCGAGCTGCCGTTGAAGGCCCAGATGGTTGGGCCTGATGAAGGTCCAGAAAGGCCCAACTATTCGCCGGGCCGTCCACGGACCATGTACTTTATTTTTTCATGGTAATACGCATTTCATCCATATCATAAAAAACAAAATACAAGTCACGTAAGAACCCATAGCACAAAACTGAAAAGATAGTAGAACATCTCTGAGCTTGACGTCAACGCCCCTCATCTGTCTCCGGCACCACTACAGCAACCACCATAGAAAAGAATGACGAATCATCGTTGTAACACCCCAGTGTAATGATGCTACAGTAACCTCTAGGGTTAAGTTAATCATTTTGCTAAACAAGTGTTTGATCATCATTGTCTCCTATCTATTTCAAATTTCAGTTGATTTCAATTTCAAATTCTAAGTGAAATTCAAAATTGCTCAAACATGAAAACTAAAATGTCATCATGTGCCAAATAATTCATAACTAATATTGGTGATGAACCAACATTTTTGCAAAGTGTTTAAGTGGCCTAAACTATTTAAAATAGTGGTTTAAACAATTAATTAAATGTTTTTTAATTTATAAAAATTCTAACTATTTTATTCAAGTGCTAAAACCTAATCCGGTTGGCCTAAATTTATTAAGCTAAATTAATTACAAGTCTTATATTTTATTAAAATATTTTGTTTTGAAAAAGAAATAAGAAAACAGAAAAGTCTTAAAAAAACCTCCCCTATTCCCCCCAGGGCCTTGGCCTAATAGGCCGACCCAGCCCCTCCTCGATCACCTTCCTGTTCGAGCGACCGCGGGCGCGGTCGCCGCCGAACCACCTCGCCGACGACGACGGCATATAAGGCCCCCACGCCTCCCCGCCTCCTCGATCCCCTCTCCCACTTCCCCTCGCCCACTCCACCTCTCCATCTCGGCCGCTCTCTCCTCCTCGCTCTCCCCCTCGTTCCCCACTGCCCGAGCGCGCCCGCCGCCGTCCTCCATCGTCACTGCGGCCACCGTCGACCCCAAGCTTAGCCTGCACGTCCACGAGCTCCGCCATCCTCCGCTCCTTCGACCTCGACCTCAAGCAGGAGCTGAGGGGCTCTGTAGACACCGCTCTCCTCTGCCCCATTTCGTCCCTACCACCGGCGAACCTCTCCGATTCCCGCGCCGCTGCTGCTACTAATCCATCAACATGCCTCCTTACGCCTTCTCGGTGAGCCTCTCCCCCTTTTCCCTCTCTCCGCGAAGCTTTTCGTCACCCGTAGCCGCTGCTCCGCTAGCACCCGCATGCGTCGCCACCAACGAGCTCGTTGTCGTCGTTGTGGCCGTTGACACGCTCGCCCGAGCTCACCGTTGTGCTCCTGGGGATCCCAGGAGACCAACGCGCATGCGCCTTCCCGTGCCCCCTAAGCACCTAGCTCGACGAGCGCCCGAGAACGCCGCCGCCTCCGCTCGTCGCCAGCGCCGATTCCGGCAAAACCACCACCACCAGCAACTGCGTCGCTCACTCCCTGTTCGAACGTGCCTAGCCCCAGCCTCGGAGACCCCCTGTAGACGAATCCCGATGAGGTCGAGTGCCCTCCGCCACGTTTTCGTGCTCGCCGACGTTCAGCCATCGGCCCGCCAACGTGGCTGGCCTGGGGCCACCCCAGGGTCACTGCCAGCAGGCCCCACGGGCCCCAGTTGACCCTGTTGACTGGGTCAACTACTGACTTGGCACTCTAACCCATTGACATGCGGGCCCCACTAGCTTAAATGTTTTTATAAATAAATAAAACTGCTAGTTAAAATCTGTTAATTAATTAGTAGTTAGTTAGTCACTGACACTTGGGGCCCATCCCTCTAATTAGTCTATTAGATTAGTTTAACCCACTGTTTAACCCAGAGAGGCTGACAGGTGGGCCTCACCTGTCAGTTTGACCAGTCAGCAGGTCAGTCGAATGCTGACATAATGCTGATGTCATAATTCCATTTCAGTTAATTTAGATAATTCCAGAAACTGATTAAATCTTCAGAAAATCACATAAATTAATCCTTAACTCGGATGAAAATGTTTTCTACACAGGTCCGGACCCGGGAAAACATTCCCAGTTGAATTCCCCCTTTACCTATATCGTGTAGCCATACGTTAGGTCACACCCGGCACAACATATTGCCATGTTATGCTTTGTGATGCTTTGTTTGTTTTATATTTATGGTTTCTTCCCCCTCTTCTCTCCGGTAGACCCCGAGATCGATGCCGCCCCTGTGATCGACTACGTCGACGACACTTCTTCCTTTTCAGCAGAGCTTCCAGGCAAGCAAACCCCCCTTGAGCATTCCGATATCGCCCATTTCTTTCCCTCTCATGATTGCATTAGAACTGCTACTGCTTTCGGTATGATCCTACTCTGATGCATAGCTTGTTTTTGTTACTTGCTTATTGTTACCTACCTGCTTATCCTAAACTGCGTAGTATAGTTTGGTTAGTGATCCATCAGTGACCCCCACCTTGTCCTTGTTGCCCCGCTTTATGTTTGATGACTCGATCAACGTGATTGACGTCCAGGCCCCGACACCGCACATGACCCCCCCTAGTTGTACGACTCTGCAGAGTTACTATCGAGTGCCGAGGGTGACACCTCATACATCTCTCCTGATGAGATCTCTGTAGTGTAACTATTCGGTCATGGTCATCGAGGGTGATTTCCTCCTTAACCACTTCCGATACGACTCTGTCGTGCAACCCCTCAAGTGTGAACCTCGAGGGTGGTTCCTCTTATGTTCACCTTGATTATTACATCGAGTGGAATCCACCGAGGGTGGTTCCTCAGGGTTTCCCTTGGTGTTAGACTCACAGTTACTATGGTTACTATGACTTCACACTGAACCATGTTACTAAAGATGGGTCGGCCCTGAGGGGTACCCGCGCGAGCTTAATTGTGAGTGATGTGGAGTCGGGTTGACCTGGAAGGTGCCCGCGAGATACTTATGAGGCGTGGCCAGGCATTCTTAGCCCTTGCCGCAAGTACTCAAGACGAGGCGACGGGTCACATCTTTCATGAGTGTCTGCTCGTGACCCCACTACCAACACACTAACGGTTTGGATATTTGATCTGAGGGGCCTCTGGCCTGATAGCACTAGCCATCACGTGGGCATAGTATGGGCGTTCTGCATTGTATGCATCAGCCGAAGCTTAATAGACGTCATGCGACTGAGTGGCACGCGCCGGGTTGGACTGCGTAAGCACCTGCCTTTTTAAGGAGGTAGCTCCGTCTACTCACCGGCCGCCCACGCAACATGCAGGAGTTCTCGGGGTGATGGCCCAAGACCCCTGAGGGCATAGGTTTAGTCCCGCATGCTGACCTTTCTATTAAGCCTAGGTCGGGTTGCGGCGTATTGTTTGGACGAGGCCGGGCATGACCCAGAAAAGTGTGTCCGATCGGAGTTAATCGAGCGTGGTGGGTAAGTTGGTACTCCCCTGCAGGGAAGAAAACATCTATCGATAGCCTGTCCTACGGTAACGGACACTTGGACTTGTATCCCGATCGATTCAACTAGAACTGGATACTTGAGGTGATAACTGGATAGTATGGCTCTGGGATTGCTTTCTCGTAGGGAGTAGAGAAAGGATCTCTGGCCGAGGTTGATCACATTGCTACTACTTTACTTTATGCCACTCTTATCTCTTCTGATGCTGCAAGACGCTTGAAGATGCTAGTCTTCGATAAGCTAGGCTTTCCCCTTCTCTTCTGGCATTCTGCAGTTTAGTCCACAGATACAACCCATTCCTTTGATACAGATGCATACTTAGTTTAGATCTGATGTAAGTCTTGCGAGTACTTTGGATGAGTACTCATAGTTGCTTTGCTACCTCTTTTTCTCCCATACCCGATTGTTGCGACCAGATGACGGATCCCAAGAGCCAGACGACCCCACCGATGACTACTACTACTACCCTGAGGGTGCCCACTACTACATGACGGCCGCTGACGACCTGGATTAGTTAGGAGGCTCCCAGGCAGGAGGCCTTGCCTTTTCGATCGACGTGCTTCTATGCTAGCCTTCTTAAGGCAAACTTGTCTAACTTATGTCTGTACTCAGATATTGTTGCTTCCGCTGACTCTTGTGTATTCGAGCTTATGTATTTGAGCCCTCGAGGCCCATGGCTTGTAATATAAAGCTTGTATTATTTATTTTGTGTCTAGAGTTGTGTTGTGATATCTTCCCATGAGTCCTTAATCTTGATCGTACACATTTGCGTGTATGATTAGTGTACGATTGAATCGAGGGCGTCACAAGTTGGTATCAGAGCCGACTACCTGTAGGATCCCCCTTTCCAACTCCTTGGCCGAAGTTGAGTCTAGTCGTTGAAAACCTGATTTACTAACATGGTTGTGTGTCTTATGGTCCCACATCGCCATTGGGTGGTATTAGGATCTTTTACTCCTCGTCTATACTCTGGGATTCTGATCTCTCTTCCATTCGGGTTAAACGAATTTACTAACCCTAACATTAGGATCCCGTGACTACATTCACCCTCAAGTTGGATAAGCCATAGTTATTCCTTAAAAATAGTATTCTGAATAGTACACACTCTGTCGTGTTGACTACTATGTGGTATCCATCGTACCCCTTTCATTATGCTTGTTTCATCATGAATGATCCTTTGTATTTACAAATGCTCGATGCTAAAATACCCCCCTGTTACATGTTAGCAGGATGGTTAGACCCGCTAGTCGTGGCCGTGGTGGAAACGCTCCACCACCGCCTGAATTCATGGCCGGAATGATGCAACAGTTTGAGCTGAATCGCCAATTCATGGAAGGAATGATGGCTCAGTTTCCTCGTCCGAACATGAATCAAAAGCCAACCCCAGTAACTCTGCAGGACTTCATGCGCCTCAACCCAACTATCTACCGCAGCTCAACTCAACCCCTTGATGCTGATGACTGGCTCCACGACATCACATATGAATGGAGTCTGCTAGTGTGGCCCCTACTAGCTACGTCACCTTTGCATCTTTCTTTCTAAAGGGTCCCTCTGCTCAATGGTGGGACAGCCACAGGCGTACCCTACCCGCTGGAACGGTCATCACTTGGCCGGATTTCCAAGTCGCTTTCCATGCCCGCTTCATTCCTCAGGGAATCATGGACAAGAAGAAGCGAGATTTCCGCAACCTCACCCAAGGCAACAAGACTGTAGATGCTTATCAGCGGGAATTTATGGACTTGTCACGTTATGCTAAAGGAGACATTGCAACTGATGCTCGTAAGCAAGAGAAGTTTCGTGATGGACTTCACCCTGATATCAAGCTAGCATTGCTCGTTCTTGACTTTGCCGACTTCGCCACCTTGGTGAACAAGGCTATTCATGTTGAGACTGGTCTTCAGGAGCATCAGGGATCTCTCAGACGCAATCGTGACGGTGGCTCATTTTCGGGCCCGTCAGCGCATAAGCGTCGGATATGGATTCCCCACAGCATGTATCGTCCAACTGCACCTACACAAAGACAGTCCTATGCTGCTCCGCGTCTGCCTCCTCCACCAATGAGGCAGCCTCTTCGAATTGCACCACCCCAAGCTCCTACTCACAATCCCAATGATGGTCTGTGTTTCAAGTGTGGCCTTCCAGGTCACTGTTCCAGGAATTGTCCTCAGAATCAGAATCACTGGCTCTTCCTGCTGCTGGTCATGGAAACAATCAGCCCCACAACAACAATGCTCGACCTTATGGTCGTGGCCAGGCTAATCATGTTGATCTGAATGAATCTCAAGACCAACCTTCTACTGTGATGGGTACTCTTCTCGTTAACTCAGTATCGGCTTATGTTTTATTCGATTCAGGAGCATAGCATTCATTCATGTTAGAAAATTTTGCATATGCACACGACATTCGATGCGAGCCCATGAACACTCTGATTGTGGTACGCACCCCTGCGGGTCAGTGTCGAACTACCATGATTGGTCGCGACGTCCCCGTTGAAATCGAAGGGTTGGAATTTCATGTTTCTCCCATTATTCTGGAGTCTTCCAACATTGACCTCATTCTGGGAATGGAATGATTGAAAGCACATACTGCCTCTATCGTTTGCGCCACCAAGGTCGTTCACCTCCTACATCCTTCCGATGAGATAGTAAGCTACCATGCTTAGCTTGTTCAAAATGTTGAAGCACGACTGTATGTCTTGAATGTGTTGAACGCAGCACCTCTTGAGGGAATTGAAAAGATTCCAGTTGTTCACGACTTTCTAGATGTCTTTCCAGAAGAACTTCCATGAATACCTCCTACTCGGGCTGTCGAGTTCGTCATCGACTTGAAACCAGGCACTGTTCCTATCGCCAAAAGACCCTACAAGATGCCGCCTCATGAGCTCCTTGAACTTAAGGAGGAAATCGACAAATCACTTCGCAAGGGTTTCATTCGTCCAAGTTCCTCTGCTTGGGGAGCACCTTCTCTTTTCGTCAAGAAGAAGGACGGAACGAACCGTTTGGTCCAAGACTACCGTCCTATCAACCAAGCTACAATTCAGAACAAATATCCCCTTCCTTGGATCAATGATCTGTATGATCAACTGGCTGGTTCATCGATATTCTCTAAACTCGACTTGAGGTTGGGTTCCCACCAGATCCGTGTTCGTGAAGAGGATATTCCTAAGACTGCATTCGTCACTCGTTATGGTTCTTACAAGTACACCGTCATGTCTTTTGGCTTGACCAATGCTCCAGCCACATTCTCTCGACCGATGAACTACATATTCATGGATTACCTCGACAAGTTCATCGTAGTCTATCTGGATGATATTCTGGTATATTCGAAGAACAAAGAAGAACATGCCGAACATCTTCGTCTTGTTCTAGAGAAGCTTCAAGAACATCAACTTTATGCCAAGTATTCCAAGTGCGAATTCTGGCTTCCCGAAGTAACCTACCTTGGGCATGTCATCTCCAAGGATGGTATTGCCGTCAACCCAGAGCGCGTTCAGGCTATTCTTGACTGGACCCCTCCGAAGACTGTCAAGCAAGTCAGAAGCTTTCTCGGACTTGCCAATTATTGCCGGTGTTTCATCGAGAACTTCTCCAAGATTGCCAAGCACCCGACTAATCTGCTTCACAAGGGCATTAAGTTCGATTGGACTGAAAAATGTCAGGAAAGTTTCCAGGCACTCAAGGATAAGCTGACATCTGCCCCAGTGCTTGCCCCCCCTGATTCTCGCAAGGACTTCGTCATCTATTGCGATGCTTCACGACAAGGATTAGGCTGTGTCCTAATGCAAGAGCGCAGAGTGATTGCTTATGCCTCCCATCAAGTGCATCCTCATGAAGAGAACTAACCAGTTCACGACCTCAAGCTTGCTGCGGTTATCTATGCACTAAAGCTATGGCGACAGTACCTTCTTGGTAATCGTTGCGAGATCTTCACTGATCATCAGAGTATGAAGTATTTGTTTACTCAGCCAGATCTGAACCTCCGTCAGCAGCGATGGATGGAAGCTATTGTTGACTACAACTGCGGTATATCCTATACCCCTGGTAAGGCTAATGTAATGGCCGATGCCTTGAGCCGTAAGTCTTATTGCAATAATCACATGGTCTACAAAGCTCAACCCCGCCTTTATGAAGAGCTATGCAAGCTGAACCTTCAACTGGTTCTTTGAATAACCTTGTCTTGGAACCAACTCTTCTGAAAGCAATCAAGTCTACTCAAGCCAAAGATGCTCATGTTGATCTGATGAAAAAGGATCTTGGCTTAGAGAAATCCAGAGATTTCTCACTTGGTGAAGATGGAACCTTATACTTCAGAGATCGTATTGTAGTACCCCGGTTCGAGCTTATGACAGAGAAGGTAATGAAAGAAGCACATGACACCCCTCTCTCTATTCATCTGGGAAGTACTAAAATGTATCTAGACATCCGTCAGAAGTATTGGTGGTCCAAGACGAAGCAAGATATTGCTTGATAAATCGAAGAATGTGACGTCTGTCGTCGCGTCAAAGCAGAACATTAGAAACCAGCTGGACTTCTACAACCTCTCCCTATTCCTGAATGGAAATGGGATAAGATGCAGATGGACTTTGTCACTGGCCTTCCCAAGTCTCAGAAAGGTAACGATGCTAACTTTGTCGTCATCGACCAATTCTCAAAAGTCGCGCACTTTCTGGCAGTTAAGGAGACTATCACTGCTAGTCAATTAGCAAACTTATATATCTCTAGAATTGTGTCACTCCATGAAATTCCAAAGGAGATCAGTTCAGACCGCGGCAGTATTTTCACTTCGAAGTTCTAGGATAATTTCCAAGAGGCAATGGGAACTCATATTACATGGAGCACTGCTTATCATCCCCAATCCCAAGGCCAAGTCGAGCGAGTCAATCAAATTCTTGAAGACATGCTTCGGGCTTGTGTTATTTCTTTCGGCAAGAAGTGGGAAGAATCTCTCTCTCCCTTATGCGGAGTTCTCTTATAACAATAGTTATCAAGCCACCTTGAAGATGGCACCCTTTGAAGTGCTCTATGGACGTAAGTGCCGAACCCCTCTGAATTGGTCAGAAACTAGGGAACGGACGCTCATTGGTCCGGACATTATTCAACAAGCTGAAGAGCGGGTTTGCATTGTCCGGGATAATCTCAAGGCGGCCCAGTCCCGCCAGAAGAGCAACTATGACCGGAAACACTGGGGATCAACTTATCAACCTGGTGAACAAGCTTATATGCGTGTCACTCCTTTGAGAGGCACTCATCGGTTCGGAGTCAAGGGCAAGCTAGCTCCGCGCTACATTGGTCCCTTCCGCATTCTCGCCCATCGTGGACTGGTGGCTTATCAACTAGAGTTGCCACCTCAGTTCTCTCACGTCCATGACGTCTTCCACGTGTCGCAACTTCGTCGTTGCTTCAAGGATCCGGAACGTGAAGTGGATCCGGAACTGATTGAAGTTCAAGATGATCTCACATATAAAGAGCATCCAATCTGCATTCTTGAAGAAGCTGAACGTCAAACCCGCCATAAGGTTACCAAGTTCCTCAAGGTGCAATGCTTGAATCATTCTAAAGCTGAAGCCACTTGGGAACGCGAGGATAACCTTCGTGCTGAATACCCTGATCTTTTCCCTTCTACCTCTTAATTCTCAGGACGAGAATTTCTTTTAGAGGAGGAGAGTTGTAACACCCCGGTGTAATGATGCTATAGTAACCACTGGGGTTAAGTTAATCATTTTGCTAAATAAGTGTTTGATCATCATTGTCTCCTATCTCTTTCAAATTCCAGTTGATTTCAGTTTCAAATGTTGAGTGAAATTCAAAATTGCTAAATAATGTTCATCATGTGCCAAATAATCCATAACTAATATTGGTGGTGAACCAACATTTTTGCAAAGTGTCTAAGTGGCCTAAACTATTTAAAATAGTGGTTTATACAATTAATTAAATGCTTTTTAATTTATAAAAATTCTAACTATTTTATTCAAGTGCTAAAACCTAATGTGGCAGTGGCCTAAATTTATTAAGCTAAATTAATTACAAGTCTTATATTTTATTAAACTATTTTGTTTTGAAAAAGAAATAAGAAAACAGAAAAGTCTTAAAAGAAAAAAAGAAACCTCCCCTGTTACCCCTGTTGGGCCTTGGCCTAACAGGCCGGCCCAACCAGCCCACTCCCCCTCCCCGGTCGCCTTCTTGTTCGAGCGATCGCGGGTGCGGTCGCCGCCGAACCACCTCGTCGGCGGTGACGGCAGATAAGGCCCCCACGCCTCCCCGCCTCCTCAATCCCCTCTCCAACTTCCCTTTGCCCACTCCGCCTCTCCATCTCGGCCGCTCTCTCCTCCTCGCTCTCCCCCTCGTTCCCTAGTGCCCGAGCGCGCCCGTCGCCAGCCTCCGTCGTCACCGCGGCCACCGTCGACCCCGAGCTTAGCCTGCACGTCCACGAGCTATGCCATCCCCCGCTCCTTCGACCTTGAGCAGGAGCTGAGGGGCTCTGTAGAGGCCGCTCTCCTCTACCCCCTTTCGTCCCTACCGCTGGCGAACCTCTCCGATTCCGGCACCGCTGCTGCTACTAATCTATCAATGGGCCTCCTTGCACCTTCTCGGTGAGCCTCTCCCCCTTTTCCCTCTTTCCGTGAAGCTTTTCGCCGCCCGTAGCCGCCGCTCTGCTAGCACCCGCATGCGTCGCCGTCTACGAGCTCGTTGCCGTCGTTATGGCCGTTGACACGCTTGCCCGAGCTCAGCGTTGTTCTCCTGGGGTTCCCAGGAGACCAACACGCACGCGCCTTCCCGTGCCCCCTAAGTGTCGTGGTTCTAACTCTGACAGTGATGTAGGGGGGTATGTATAGAGAGGCTAGATCTTAGCTATGGAGGAGTTGTAAGCACACGAGGATTACGAGTTCAGGTCCTTCTCGGAGGAAGTAACAGCCCTACATCTTGGTGCCCGGAGGCGGTCGACTGAATTATGTGTGTATGAATAACAGGGGTGCCAACCCTTGATACTGAGGAGGGGGTGGCTTATATAGAGTTCGCCAGGCCCCTCCAGCCCTCAGTAATGCAAGGTTTAAAGTACATTAAGACTGGGGGTTACTGGTAACGCCCCTAATAAAGTTCTATGATGACCATAAAATCTACTTAATGACCGACCGTTTGCGTGCAGGGTGACTTTAGATCTCCTGGCAGTCGAGTGGTTGGATCTTGGTCGAGTGATTGCTTCGTGGTCGAGTGTCTTGAATCCGTCGAGTGGGATACCTCCAAGTCGATTGAAAGGTGACTTCTTCTAGGGATGTCCTTGGGTAGGGTACTTAGGACAGGTCCATGCCCCTACCCTAGGTACATAGCTTCATCATTAGCCCCCGAATGGATCGAGGTTTGAGTGGGGAAGGAGTTGGGGATCTTTCCGACTGGTTCTTCATGTTATATGAACGTCTTGTTTTGGATCAATTGTCACGGATGACGTCGTCAACTTCTTTCAGTCGCCTGGATCCATTCTTGGCCTCTTGTCAAGTGAATTTCTTTACTTGTGAAGTTCTGAGTGACGGTGTGAAAGGGATCTTCTGTTTGACGAGTTGTTCTGCGGCCCGCGGATTTTGCGGGATTTGAATTTCGGGAAGCGCGCGGGACGGGGGCGGCCGCAGTAATCGGATGGGATAGGACGGAAGCTCCTCGATCCTCGCACCACCTTTTTCGCCACGTACCGCGCGCGCGCCCGTTGCGGGATTTGATGGGATTGCCTGGGCCTACCAGTCAGCCACTCAGAAGCGACCTCTTATAAGCTGCCGGCTCGAGACCCCCGAACAGTGCGCCTTCACTTTTCCCCCTTCCTTCACAAGACCACCTCTGCTCCCACCTTGGTGCCGTAGGTCTGTTCGAGCTTCGCCGGCGACGATGGTGAAGGAGAAGACGTCGGCTCTGGAGCGCGCGAAGAAGGCGGTGGTGCAGGGGAAGGGGAAGAAGTCCGCTCAGGGCGGATCTTCCTCGAGGACTGCTCTGCCCAAGGATTGGATCCAGGGCGACTGGATGCCGTCGGTGATTCGGCAAGATGATCTCGATGATCTGGTCGAGGGAGGATTCATTCCCCACGAATCTGCGCGCCTCCCGGGGAAAGAAGTCGAACCCCAGCCTCTTGATGGTGAGTGCGTCCTCCTCGCCACCCATATCGATCGTGGATTCTCTCTGCCTCCTCATCTTTTTTTCCGGAGCTTCTTGAACTTCTTCGGAGTGCAGCTCCATCACTTTACTCCCAATTCTATTGTGTATCTTGTTGCTTTCGTTTCCTTGTGTGAAAACTTCTTGGGTTGCCGCCCCCATTGGGGACTCTTCAAGCACATCTTCACTTGCCGCTCTTAGTCGGTCAAGAAGGCCAAGTCGAGTGACGAACGGACGCAGGTGATCCAGCTGTGCGGGGGTCTGGCGATCCAGATGAGGGGAAAAAGTTCCTTTCCGTCTATCACTTTTCCCGAGTCAGTCCGTGGGTGGCAGTCGACTTGGTTTTACTGTAAAGACCAGGCGACCCCAGGACAATCGATTGGGCTTCCCCCTTTTTCTCTGAATCGGGCACAAAAACCTGCCTCTCTGAAAGTGACGCCGGAGGAAAAGGCGCAAGTCAAGGTGCTGGTCGGTCGAGTGGTTTAGCTTGTCTGCGAGGGTGTGACTGGCATGGACTTGTTGGAAGTCTTCCTTCGGAGGCACATCCAACCGCTTCAGGCTCGTGACCACCCGATGTGGCTGTACTCGGGTCTCAAAGACACCACTTGGATTCACCTAGAGGAGGTCACTGACAAGATACTGGAAGGGTAGCTGTCGAGTATCACAGGGAACAAGGACAACCCCCAAGGAGCCAGGAGGATTCCTCCACTCGACCAAACATACGAAGTGGACAAGGTCTGACCTTGCGTTTCCGACTGTGATCCTTGCTTTCTTTATTTGTTCTTTTTGGATCAGTCGATTAACTTTTGTCTCGTTTGTTGTCCTCTAGGTCACTACTGAGATGTACTCGACGCCCAATGGAGCACAGGAGCAGGCCGAGGAAGGAGAGGCGAGTGGAGGTGAAAGTGGAGACGGGGGAGAAGAGTGGGAATCTGACGGCGAAGGAGAGGGGGATGACGACGAAGACTCCAGTGAAGAGGAGGAGGAAGAAGTTGAACCTCCCCGCTCGGAACGGCGATCCAAGCTTACACACGACCCTGTGTGAGAACGTGGTAAGGCGACTGTCCCTGTTGGGCAATCGTCGAAGCGCCCTCGGACCTCATCTCCAGCGCCGACAGAAAAAGCTCCCAAGCACCCACGCGTGACGCCGTCCAAGCCGCCCAAGGCTCTGCCCAAGATGAGGATGACTGTCCCCACCATTTCTGGGTAATAGTAGAATTTATTTTCCTTTGTCGAACGTGACGGACTCTTGGTCGACTCATTGAATAAGCTGACTGACTTTCAAAATTTGCAGTGCTGCCACCTCGGAGATCTCCGCCAAGGATGATGATCAAGAGATGGAAGACGCTGTTACCTCCAATCCCGGTACGATTACTGATGCTCTGCTTTTAGTCGACTGACGATTTCTTATAATTCCGGTCGATTGGAATTTTCTTGTAGCTCCTCCTCATGTCATTGACCTCCCCGATGATGACGACAAAGCGCCGCTGATGGCGCGAAGGAACAGGAGGGCGCCGGCTGGCAAGACCCCACAAACTACTCCGGCGCCTGAGGCCGCAGTCCGGGAGGGTGGTGATACCACTCGGGTTTCTGTGACCTTCGCTGAACCTCTGACGAGTGTCCGGCCTTCGACGTCGACTGCAAATCCGCCTTCGCTTTTTGCCACACACCACGTCCCTGAGGACCAAGTGGGTGCCGCTAAAGAGGCTATACGCCAGGCGGGGATCATGATGGAGCAAGTGAAGGTGGTTCGGGAAGCCAGCCAAGCAGCTTATGACGCGAGCTCAGCTCTTCAGATCAATGTCCAGGTCAGTCGATTCACCGCTTGTTCTGTTAGGATATGCTATCTGAAGAATCTCTTTTCCGAAGATCTTTATATCTGTACACCCACTGGGTGTGTCTATTAATCTTTTTGACGAGTGGGGGCACGCTAAGTGCACCCACTGGGTGTAGTCCCCGAGACTATGGTGGACTGCTGGCAGTTGACTGTAGTCTCTATATTGTGTTGCTTTAGCTGAACTTCTTCACTCGGTCTGGTCAGGCCATGTCAAATGGAACTGTACACGGTTGACTGCGGGCAGTCGATTTTTTTGGTCGAACCAGTGGGGGCATGCTAAGTGCACCCACTGGGTGTAGTCCCCGAGACTACTGTCGAATGTTTTTTGATTTGGTTGTAGTCTTAGAAACGCCATCATTGTCTCTTGGTTACTCAGAAGCAACTTATCTTGGATGTCTGTCGACTGATTTTTTGCAGAAATCCTGCGAACTTGTGGCTCGCTTCACTGAGTTGGAGAACAAACAGATCCAGCTGAACCTCGACTTGAAGCTTGCTCAGGAGAACTTGCAGAAGGCGGGGGACGAAGCAAAAGGTATGGCTGGTGAGCTTTTGTCGACTGTCTTTTCTTTCTGGCCGTCCTCGATGTTGATCTCACTTGCTGTTTCACAGACAAAATGGAGGAGGCTCTGAAGAATAAGGATCAAGACCTTGTCGAAGCGCAAAAGGAGGCCCTGAACAAAACGAAGCTTGCTGAAGAAAAACTGGCTTCAGTTGGTACTCTTGAAAAGGAAAACTCCAGGCTGAAAACTGCTCTCGACGCGGCTAATCGAGAGGTCAGCCATCTGAAGAATGGCAATATAGCTCTGAGTGACAAGGCAAGTGAACTGGCGGGGAAGAGGAACGATCTGGAGGCTTATCTCGGTGGACTCGCCAAGAAGCTGTTCGTCATGCTCGAGGGTAATTATTCCGGCCCGACTGACTTGCAGTTACCAAACCTGCATAGAGCCACTGACTTATCCTTGAATTGTGTTTACAGAGTTCTGCCAGAACTTCGAAGAGGAGACCAGTTGAGTGGAGACAGACTTGGACCCCATCAATTCTCCAGTGAAGGACGAGGATGCTATGAACGTGCTCCGAATGGAATCTCGTGTTGCCGGCGTTGTTGACTATCTTGCTCGGTTGAAGGTTGCGATGTCGCGGATTGACACGTTGCTCTAGCCTAGGACGACACTTCAGAATGACCTCGAGTCCCTGATGACCTGACTGAATGAAGTCCCAGGTCGAGTGGCGGAATGGAAGAAATCTTCTGCTAGATGTGGCGCTGACGTCGCTCTGTCTCTGGTCCGCGTCCACTGCAAGGAGGCGCGAGAAGAAAAGTTGGCCACCATCCAAGTTGCCAATACCAGGAAGCACAACTTTCAAGACTTCATGGAGACTTTCATTGCTGCTGCCACTCGCATTGCAGACGGGATCGACTTGGACGAGTTCGTCGCCCCTTCCAGTCCTCCGCATGAGTAATAAAAACTTTTATGCTCCACTCTAAATTTGCCTCGGAATGCCGAGTGGATTTTGTAACCGTTAAACTCTGTCGAGCTGGAGGCTCGAGTACTTTGATCTGCGATCTAGAACCTTTGGATCTTATCTGAACTTGATTTATCGTTGAATATCTTCATGAATTATCTGTCGAGTGGAACTTGTTCTTCACTCGAAATAACTTTGTATTTGTGGTGCAACTCCGAAGGAGAAGGTAGCAGTCGATTTGCACCTCATCGTCCTTGCAGATTGGGATGTGTTCCGTACTTAGGCGAGCACTGGGCTGCAGCTAAGCCTCCGAGTGGAAGGTCTGCTCTCCACCCGGTAGGATTTTGAAAACTTAGGCGAGTACTGGACTTCAGCTAAGCCCCCGAGTGGGAGGTCTGCTCTCCACTCGGTAGGATTTTTTCAAACTTAGGCGAGTACTGGACTGCAGCTAAGCCCCCGAGTGGGAGGTTTGCTATCCACTCGGTAGGATTTTTTAAAACTTAGGCGAGTACTGGACTGCAGCTAAGCCCCCGAGTGGGAGGTCTGCTCTCCACTCGGTAGGATTTTTTCAAACTTAGGCGAGTACTGGACTGCAGCTAAGCCCCCGAGTGGGAGGTCTGCTCTCCA
>NC_041392.1:112630795-112642887 GCF_002162155.2 Triticum dicoccoides | reverse complement strand
GCAGCTAAGCCTCCAAGTGGGAGGCTGGCTCACCACTCGGTAGGATTTTTAAACACTTAGGCGAGCACTGGGCTGCAGCTAAGCCTCCGAGTGGGAGTCTGGCTCGCTACTTGGTAGGATTTTTAAACACTTAGGCAAGCACTGGGCTGCAGCTAAGCCTCCGAGTGGGAGTCTGGCTCGCCACTCGATAGGATTTTTAAACACTTAGGCGAGCACTGAGCTGCAGCTAAGCCTCCGAGTGGGAGTCTGGCTCGCCACTCGGTAGGATTTTTAAACACTTAGGCGAGCACTGAGCTGCAGCTAAGCCTCCGAGTGGGAGTCTGGCTCGCCACTCGGTAGGATTTTCTTTACAAACTTAGGCGAAACGGATTTGCAGCTAAGCCACCCACTGGGGGATTTCACACGCAAACAAAAGCAACAACAATTATAGGAAAATTTGTAACACTCTTGTCTTTGATAAATAGACTACAGAAGTTTTTCTTATTACATCTCATCCGAGTGAGAATTCAAGTGTGAAAGGGGCGGAGCAGTTCTGCATTCCAAGCTCGTGGCTCATTGATCTGGCGATCGACATTGTAAAGGTGATACGCCCCATTGTGGAGGACTCTGGTGACGATGAAGGGACCTTCCCAAGTAGGAGCGAGCTTGTGTGGTTTCTGTTGATCCACTCGGAGGACCAAATCTCCTTCTTGGAAGGCTCGACTCTTCACATTTCTGGCATGGAATCGACGCAAGTCTTGCTGATAAATGGTCAATCGAATCATAGCCATTTCTCTTTCTTCTTCCAGGAGGTCGACTGCGTCTTGCCGGGCTTGTTTTGCTTCATCTTCGGTATAAAGCTCGACTCGGGGTGCATTGTGAAGTAGATCACTCGGCAGGACTGCTTCTGCTCCGTAAACCAGAAAGAACGGAGTTCTTCCAGTCGACCGATTCGGGGTAGTCCTCAATCCCCACAGAACCGATGGAAGCTCGTCAACCCAAGCGCCTACTGCGTGCTTGAGATCACGCATCAGCCGAGGCTTTAGTCCTTTGAGAATCAGACCATTTGCCCTTTCTGCTTGTCCATTCGACTGGGGGTGGGCGACCGATGCGTAGTCGACTCGTGTGCCTTGAGAGGCGCAAAAAGCTCTGAACTTGTCTGAATCAAAGTTTGACCCATTGTCGGTGATGATGCTATGCGGGATTCCATATCTGAATGTTAACTCTCTGACGAAACTGATGGCAGTGCAAGCATCAAGATTCTTGATAGGCTTAGCTTCAATCCATTTGGTAAACTTGTCGACTGCCACAAGCACATGTGTGAAACCGCTCCTGCCTGTTCTCAATGGGCCAACCATGTCCAGTCCCCAAACAGCAAAGGGCCAGACGAGTGGAATGGTCTTCAGGGCTGATGCAGGCTTGTGTGACATGTTGGAGTAGAACTGGCACCATTCACACTTGTCGACTATCTCTTTTGCCATTTCATTCGCTCTTGGCCAGTAAAATCCCGCTCGGTATGCTTTAGCCACAATGGTCCGAGAGGACGCATGATGACCACAGGTCCCCGAGTGGATATCATCAAGGATTATCTGACCTTCTTCTGGTGTTATACACTTCTGACCGACTCCAGTCGCGCTTTCTCTATACAACTGTCCCTTTATGACTGTAAAGGCCTTGGATCGACGGACGATCTGTCGAGCCTCTTCTTCGTCCTCCAGGAGTTCCTTTCTCAGGATATACGCGATGTACGGTATCGTCCAGTCAGGGGTGATTGCCAAAACTTCCATGATTAGGTCGACCACTGCCGGAATTTCAACTTTAGTCGGATCTGTGGCACTCTTTGGCTGCGGGGCTTCATCTGTAAAAGGATCTTCTTGGACTGATGGCGAGTGGATGTGTTCCAAAAACACATTGCTGGGGATGGCTTCTCTCTTGGAGCCTATCTTTGCCAAATCATCAGCCGCTTGATTTTTCAGTCGGGGGATGTGATGAAGCTCTAACCCCTCGAATTTCTTCTCTAACTTTCTCACTGCATTGCAATAACCGGTCATAGCTAGACTTCTGACGTCCCATTCTTTCATCACCTGATTAACCACCAAATATGAGTCGCCATAGACCATGAGGCGACGGACGCCGAGTGAAATGGCCATGTGCAACCCATACAAAAGTGCTTCATATTCAGCTTCGTTATTGGAGGAATCGAAGTGAATCTGGAGAACATATCTGAGCTTATCTCCTCGGGGGGAAACCAATACTACCCCAGCACCGGAACCATTCAGCATCTTAGATCCATCGAAGAACATGGTCCAGTGCTCCGAGTGAACTTGAGTCGGAAGTTGCTGTTCGATCCACTCGGCGACGAAATCTGCAATTGCTTGGGACTTGATAGCTTTCTTTGCCTCAAACTTGATATCTAGGGGAAGAAGTTCAATCACCCATTTGGCCACTCGACCAGTTGCATCTCTGTTGTGCAAAATCTCTGATAGTGGAGCGTCGCTGATGACTGTAATGGAATGATCAGAGAAGTAATGTGCAACCTTCTTCGTGGTCATATAAATCCCATATACAAGCTTCTGGTAATGAGGATATCTTTGCTTTGAAGGAGTCAAAACTTCAGAAATATAATATACTGGGCGCTGAACTTTGAAGGCCTTTCCTTCTTCTTCCCGCTCGACCGTAAGTACTGTACTGACAACTTGTCCTGTGGCTGCAATGTAAATCAGCAAAGGCTCCTTGCTGATTGGGGCAGCAAGCACCGGCTGGGTGGAGAGCAGAGCTTTGAGCTCTGTAAACGCTGCATCAGCTTCTGGAGTCCACTCGAACTTGTCGGACTTCTTCATCAGTCGGTAAAGAGGCAATGCCTTTTCACCGAGGCGAGAGATGAATCGACTTAAAGCGGCCAAGCATCCTGTAAGCTTCTAGACGTCATGCACACGCACAGGACGTTTCATCCGGAGTATAGTACCAATTTTTTCAGGATTGGCGTCGATTCCCCGTTCGGAAACGAGAAAACCGAGTAAATTCCCACCTGGAACTCCGAACGTGCACTTTGACGGATTGAGCTTGATATCATACCTCCTGAGGTTGGCAAAGGTTTCAGCAAGGTCAGTCAGCAGGTCGGAACCCTTTCGTGACTTGACCACAATATCATCCATGTATGCCTCCACATTCCGACTGATTTGAGTGAGCAAACACTTCCGAATCATCCTCATGAACATGGCTCCGACATTCTTGAGGCCGAACGGCATGGTGACATAACAGAAGCACCCGAATGGAGTGATGAAAGCTGTTTTGATCTCGTCGGGCCCGTACAGACGGATCTGATGGTACCCGGAATAGGCGTCTAGGAAAGACAAACGCTCACATCCCGCAGTCGAGTCGACTATCTGGTCGATGCAGGGGAGAGGAAAATGATCTTTCAGGCAGGCCCGATTGACGTGCTTGAAATCAATGCACATGTGAAGTGACTTGTCCTTCTTGGGGACCATGACAACATTGGCGAGCCACTCGGAGTGGTAAATTTCTCGGATGAACTCCGCTGCTAAGAGCCGAGACACCTCCTCGCCAATGGCCTTCCTCTTCTGGACGGCGGACCATCGAAGATGTTCTTTGACAGGTTTAAATTTTGGGTCGACTCGTAGACGGTCCTCAGCCAGCCCCCTAGGAACTCCAGGCATGTCAGCAGGCTTCCATGCGAAGATGTCCCAGTTCTCACGGAGGAACTGGATGAGCGCTTCTTCCTATTTGGAGTCGACCGTCGTTGAGATGTGAGTCGGAGCAGCGTTTGGATCGGTCGGGTGAATGTGAACTGCCTTCGTTTCACCGGACGACTGAAAAGCTGATTCTGAAGCAGGCTTCTTAGCTCGTACCAACTCACTCGGATCTGTAGTCTTCTGATACTCTTGCAGCTCGACCACCGCCATCTGAGCGTCAGCAATCTTTGAGCCTTTCTGAAAACACTCTTCTGCTTTCTTCCGATTGCCTGTAACAGTGATCACACCTTTGGGACCAGGCATCTTCAGTTTGAGATACACATAACATGGTCGAGCCATGAAGCGTGCATAAGCTGGCCTGCCCAAAATAACGTGATAAGCACTTTGGAAATCCACAACTTCGAATGTCAACTTTTCCTTGCGGTAATTCTTGGAATCACCGAAAACCACATCAAGAGCAATTTGGCCGAGTGACTCGGCTTTCTTCCCAGGAATGACTCCATGGAAACTCATATTACTGGTGCTGAGCCTGGACATCGGAATGCCCATCCCTTTCAATGTTTCTGCATACAGTATGTTCAAACCGCTGCCTCCATCCATCAGGACTTTGGTCAGTCGAGTGCCTTCGACAACTGGGTTGACCACCAGAGCTTGCCGCCCAGGGGTGGCAACGTGCGTAGGGTGATCAGACTGGTCGAATGTGATGGCAGTCTGGGACCACTTCAGATAATTGGGTGTTGCCGGAGCAACCATATTTACTTCACGGTTAATAACCTTCAATCGACTTTTGCTCTCAACACCAGCAAAAATCATCAGGGTGGAATTGACCTGGGGGTACCCATCGTCACTATCTTCCTTGTCCTCAACTTTGTCCGACTCCTTTTCCTTATCTTTGGACTGCTTGCCCTAAAACTGCTGGATCAGAAGCCGACACTGTCGAGTGGTATGCTTTGGGTAAATGAGTTTACCCTCTTCATCTTTCTTGGTGTGGATGTGACACAGTAGATCCAAAACATCATTTCCATCTTGGTCTTTAACTTTCTTGGGGTTCCAAGGTCCTTTGGGTTTTCCCTTAAATTTTCCCTGGGTTATGGCCAGGGCCTCCCCAGGAGCGGCTGGCTCGGCTTTCCGCTTCTGTTTCCGACTGGAATTTCCTTCGGTTTCCTGGGCGACTGCTTTATGCTTGCCACTCCGGAGTCGATCCTCATCTTCACCATTAGCGTATTTGGTGGCAATCTCCATCATCCGATTCAGAGACATCTGTCCGGTTCGACCGAACTTCAGATTCAATTCTCTGTACTTAATGCCTTCTTTAAAGGCACAAACTGCTTGATGATCTGGTACATTTTCAACTGTGTGATGCAATGTGATCCACCTCTGGATGTAATCCCTCAGAGTTTCATTCGGTTTCTACACGCAAGACCGCAATTCCGTAAGGCCTGCAGGTCGCTTGCATGTTCCTTCAAATGTGGTGACAAACACTCGGGAGAGATCCTCCCAAGTGTAAATGCTGTTGGGTGCTAACTGATTCAGCCACGCTCTGGCCGAGCCTTCTAACATGAGAGGCAGGTGCTTCATGGCTACCTCATCGTTCCCACCGCCAATCTGGACAGCCACTCGGTAATCTTCGAGCCAAGTATCGGGCTTGGACTCACCGGTGAACTTACTAACTCCAGTCGCCAACCTGAAGTTGGGAGGAATTACAGCGGCTCTGATGGCTTGAATGAAACACTCCGACCCTGAAACATGTACTCTGCTACTGGTAGGCGCATCTCTGTCGTGGCCTTCTCAGTGAGCTCTATTCCTGTCGACCAAACCTTGAACGAGAATGGATCTCGCATCAAAGCCTGGTTCCCTAGGGTCGACTGGAATTCTCCGCCCAACACTATGAGGGCGTCTGTCCACCTGCTGTCGAGGCATATATGATCCACTCCTCGGGGAGGGGTTGGCACTCGACGTCGATCATCAGGATCGAATCGGTGATCATACTGCTCATTCCTTCTGTACTGATCACGCCGGTCTCCACGTCCCTCACGCCTCGGAGGCGATCTTGGGCTATGAGCCGACTGGACTGTATCCACTGCAACGGATCGACTGTGGATCCTGTTCCGCAACTGAGAAACAGTGGAATTCTGGTCTCCCGCTGCCCGGAGCAACGCTCTGATTTGCAACAAGCCTCTGCCAGCCTCTGACTGGGAGGGCTGAATCGACTCTGCTATACGGGCCGCAGCCGCCAAATTCTGAATCGGAGTACGATATACCCGCGGGGGCGGAAAGAGTTGACGTCGACTGGATTCTGGAGCCCGTTGACGCGCTCGCCCGTCGAGTATTCGCTGGAGATTCTCCAGTCGAGTGCGCTCGACCAAGTTAGCCAAGCGTGCATCCTCCAAGGCTCGGGCCTCGGGGGTTTCTCCAACGATAGGAGTGTGGAGTGCATCCATGTTCCGGCGGCGAAGTTCCTCCCGCTGCAATGACGTGAGAGGCTCGGGGAGATACTCCTCGTGAGGACGCGACGGGTCGCCCCCATCCGCGCTCCGTCAGCGCGGGGGAAACCTGGAGGACTATGTGGCCCATCGATCACCAGAACCTCTGCAGCTGGGTCACTGCTGTCGCATTCGGATGCGGTCTCTGCGGAGCCAGTCGACAGGTCGAACAAGCCGTAGAGGGATTCGTCGGGCTCGATTGCCGCGACTTGTGGGGTGGCCGACTAGCGGGCCACCGCATGCCTCACCCACCTCTGAAGCCTCGACCGACCGGAGCACTTGCACCGGCGAGAAACAGGGGGGGAGATGCCACGGGAGCCGACCGATACTGGGTCGACGGCTACCGCAGGAGGACACCACGGACGCATGCACGAAAGTGCGTCGCCCCGCGGACGGGGAGCGCATCGACGTCGAGTGGAGCCTCCTGAAGCCAAGCGGAGTCATCGGCGATGAACGTGAGCGCGCTGAGACGGATCTCGCGGCCCTCCACCAAAGCTCCGCTCGAAACCATGATCAAGGAGATCGGAAAAAATCGCAACTTCTCAAACTAGGCGCTAAGACTCCTAGCCCCAAGGTGGGCGCCAACTGTCGTGGTTCTAACTCTGACAGTGATGTAGGGGGGTATGTATGGAGAGGCTAGATCTTAGCTATGGAGGAGTTGTAAGCACACGAGGATTACGAGTTCAGGCCCTTCTCGGAGGAAGTAACAGCCCTACGTCTCGGTGCCCGGAAGCGGTCGACTGAATTATGTGTGTATGAATAATAGGGGTGCCAACCCTTGATACTGAGGAGGGGGGTGGCTTATATAGAGTTCGCCAGGCCCCTCCAGCCCTCAGTAATGCAAGGTTTAAAGCACATTAAGACTAGGGGTTACTGGTAACGCCCCTAATAAAGTGCTATGATGACCATAAATGCTACTTAATGACCGACCGTTTGCGTGCAGGGTGACTTTAGATCTCTTGGCAGTCGAGTGGTTGGATCTTGGTCGAGTGATTGCTTCGTGGTCGAGTGTCTTGAATCCGTCGAGTGGGATACCTCCAAGTCGATTGAAAGGTGACTTATTCTAGGGATGTCCTTGGGTAGGGTACTCAGGACAGGTCCATGCCCCTACCCTAGGTACATAGCTTCATCACTAAGCACCTAGCTCGACGAGCGCCCGAGAACACCGCCGCCTCCGCTCATCGCCAGCATCGATTCCGGCAAAACCACCACCACCAGCAACTGCGCCGCTCACTCCCCGTTCGAACGTGCCTAGCCCCAGCCCCGGAGACCCCCTGTAGACGAATCCCGACGAGGCCGAGGTGCCCTCCGCCGCATTTTCGTGCTCACCGGTGTTTAGCCGCTGGCCCGCCGACGTGGTTGGCCTGGGGCCACCCCAGGGTCACTGCCAGCAGGCCCCACGGGCCCAGTTGACCCTGTTGACCGGGTCAACTGCTGATTGGGCACTCTGACCCACTGACATGTGGGCCCCACTAGCTTAAATGTTTTTATAAATAAATAAAACTCCTAGTTAAAATCTGTTAATTAATCAGTAGTTAGTTAGTCACTTACACTTGGGGCCCACCCCTTTAATTAGTCTATTAGATTAGTTTAACCCACTGTTTAACCCAGAGAGGCTGACATGTGGGCCTCACCTGTCAGTTTGACCAGTCAGCAGGTCAGCCGAATGCTGATGCAATGTTGACGTCATAATTCCATTTCAGTTAATTTAGATAATTCCAAAAAATGATTAAATCTTTAGAAAATCATAGAAATTAATCCGTAACTCGGATGAAAATGTTTTCTACATGAAAGTTGCTCAGAAAAATGAGACGAACCCGAATACGCTGCCCACATACTTGTCAGATGCCTCTAACTATCTGAACACGGAACTTTTCCCCTCCGGTCATCTGTCTGACACAGGTCCGAAACTGGGAAAACATTCCCGGTTGAATTCTCCCTTTACCTATATCGTGTAGCCATATGTTAGGTCACACCCAACACAACATATTGCCATGTTATACTTTGTGATGCTTTGTTTGTTTTATATTTATTGTTTATTCCCCGTCTTCTCTCCAGTAGACCCCGAGACCGATGCCGCCCCTGTGATCGACTACGTCGACGACACTTCTTCCTTTTCAGCAGAGCTTCCAGGCAAGCAAACCCCCCTTAAGCATTCCGATATTGCCTATTTCTTTTCCTCTCATGCTTGCATTAGAACTGCTACTGCTTTCGGTATGATCCTACTCTGATGCATAGCTTGTTTTTGTTACCTGCTTATTGTTACCTACCTGCTTATCCTAAACTGCTTAGTATAGGTTGGTTAGTGATCCATCAGTGACACCCACCTTGTCCTTGTTGCCCCGATTTATGTTTGATGACTCAATCACCATGATTGACGTCCAGGCCCCAACACCGCACATCACCCCCCTAGTTGTACGACTCTGCGGAGTTACTATCGAGTGCCGAGGGTGACACCTCATACATCACTCCTTATGAGATCTCTGTAGTGTAGCTATTCGGTCGTGGTCATCGAGGGTGATTTCCTCCTTAACCACTTCTGATACGACTCTGTCGTGCAACCCCTCAAGTGTGAACCTCGAGGGTGGTTCCTCTTATGTTCACCTTGATGATTACATCGAGTGGAATCCACCGAGGCTGATTCCTTAGGGTTTCCCTTGGTGTTAGACTTGTTGGGGAACGTAGTAATTTCAAAATTTTCCTACACAGATGCAAGATCATGGTGATGCATAGCAACAAGAGGGAGAGTGTCGTCCATGTACCCTCGTAGACCGTTAAGCGGAAGCGTTATGACAACGCGGTTGATGTAGTCGTACATCTTCACGATCGACTGATCCTCAGTACCGAATGTATGGCACCTCCGCGTTCAGCACACGTTCAGCTCGGTGACGTCCCGCAAACTCACGATCCAGTAGAGCTCGGGGAAGAGTTTTGTCAGCATGACGGCGTGGTGACAATGTTGATGAAGCTACCGTTGCAGGGCTTAGCCTAAGCACCGCTACAGTATGACCGAGGTGGATTATGGTGGAGGGGGGCACTGCACACGGCTGGGAGAGATCAATGATCAACTTGTGTGTCTAGAGGTGCCCCCTGCCCCCGTATATAAAATAGCAAGGGGGAGGCCGGCCGGCCCTAGAGGGCGCGCCAGGAGGAGGAATCCTCCTCCTAGTAGGAGTAGGATTCCCCTCTTCCCTACTCCTACTAGGAGGGGGAAAGGAAGGGGGAGAAGGAGAAGGAAAGGGGGGCGCCCCCCTCTCCTAGTCCAATTCAGACCAGAGGGGGAGGGGGCGTGCGGCCTACCCTGGCCGGCCCCTCTCTCTCTCCACTAGGGCCCAATAAGTCCCATTAACCCCGGGGGGTTCCGGTAACCCCTCCGGCACTCCGGTAAAATCCCGATTTCACCCGGAACTCTTCTGATGTCCAAATGTAGGCTTCCAATATATCAATCTTTATGTCTCGACCATTTCGAGACTCCTCGTCATGTCTGTGATCATATCCGGGACTCCGAACTACCTTCGGTACATCAAAACATATAAACTCATAATACTGATCGTCATAGAATTTAAGTGTGCGGACCCTACGGGTTCGAGAATTATGTAGACATGACCGAGACACGTCTCCGGTCAATAACCAATAGCGGAACCTGGATGTTCATATTGGCTCCTACATATTATACGAAGATCTTTATCGGTCAAACCACATAACAACATACGTTGTTCCCTTTGTCATCGGTATGTTACTTGCCCGAGATTCGATCGTCGGTATCTCAATACCTAGTTCAATATCATCACCGGCAAGTCTCTTTACTCGTTCCGTAATGCACTACCCCACAACTAACTCATTAGTTGCATTGTTTGCAAGGCTTATAGTGATGTGCATTACCGAGAGGGCCCAGAGATACCTCTCCGACAATCGGAGTGACAAATCCTAATCTCGATCTATGCCAACTCAACAAGTACCATCGGAGACACCTGTAGAGCACCTTTATAATCACCCAGTTACATTGTGACGTTTGGTAGCACACAAAGTGTTCTTCTGGTAATCGGGAGTTGCATAATCTCATAGTCATAGGAACATGTATAAGTCATGAAGAAAGCAATAGCAGTAAACTAAAACGATCAAGTGCTAAGCTAACGGAATGGGTCAAGTCAATCACATCATTCTCCAATGATGTGATCCCATTAATCAAATGACAACTCATGTCTATGGTTAGGAAATATAACCATCATTGATTCAACGAGCTAGTCAAGTAGAGGCAAACTAGTGACACTCTGTTTGTCTATGTATTCACACATGTACTAAGTTTCTGGTTAATACAATTCTAGCATGAATAATAAACATTTATCATGATACAAGGAAATAAATAATAATCTTATTATTTCCTCTAGGGCATATTTCCTTCAGTCTCCCACTTGCACTAGAGTCAATAATCTAGTTCACATCTTTATGTGATTAGTTCACATCTCCATGTGACTAATACCCAAAGGGTTTACTAGAGTCAGTAATCTAGTTCACATCGCTATGTGATTAACACCCAGAGAGTGATCATGTTTTGCTTGTGAGAGAAGTTTAGTCTATGGTCTGCAACATTCAGTTCTGTATGTATTTCACAAATTTCTATATCTACAATGCTCAACACGTAGTTATTCTAGCTAATTGCTCCCACTTTCAATATGTATCCAGATTGAGACTTAGAGTCATCTAGATCAATGTAAAAAGCTTGCATTGACGTAACTCTTTACGACGAACTCATTTTATCACCTCCATAACTGACAAATATATCCTTAGTCCTCTTAGGATAATTTTGACCGTTGTCCAGTGATCTACTCCTAGATCACTATTGTACTCCCTTGCCAGAATCATGCTAAGGTATACAATAGGACTGGTAAATAGCATAGCATACTTTATAGAACCTATGACTGAGGCATAGGGAATGACTTTTCATTCTCTTTCTATTTTCTACCGTGGTCGGGTTTTGAGTCTTTACTCAACTTCACACCTTGCAACACAGGCAAGAACTCCTTCTTTGACTGTTCCATTTTGAACTATTTCAAAATCTTGTCAGGTTATGTACTCATTGAAAAAACTTATCAAGCGTCTTGATCTATCTCTATATATCTTGATGCTCAATGTGTAAGCAGCTTCATCGAGGTCTTTCTTTGAAAAACTCTTTTCAAACACTCCTTTATGCTTTCCAGAAAATTCTACATTATTTCTGATCAACAATATGTCATTCACATATACTTATCAGAAATGTTGTAGTGCTCCCGCTCACTTTCTTGTAAATACAAGCTTCACTGCAAGTCTGTATAAAACCATACACTACTGGAATCAGCAGATTTGTCGTCTGCCGACACTTTGCCGTCAGCTAGCGGACGACAAAGAAAGGCTTTGCCATCAGCCACTGGAAAATGGACGGCAAAGAGGCAGCGGACGACAACGGAAGGCTTTGCCATCAGCATATCTTTATCGTCCGCTAGCGGATGGCAAAGGTGCTTTGCCATATGCTAGCTGACGGCAAAGAGGATGGGTGGTGGGCTTACAAGGACGACCTAACAGCCATTTTCTTTGCCGTCTGCTGGCGGACAACAAAACTTCTTTGCCGTCAGCCAGCAGACGGCAAAGAAAATGGCCATTAGGTTGTCTGTTTTGCCCCGGCCCCACCCCACTAGGTATGCTCTTTGCCATATGCTAGCTGACGGCAAAGAGTTGTGACCTACTAGCAGAAAAGGGGCCACACCCGGCCCGTGCCCCCTCTCTGATCTGTCCGTCCCCTACCCGAGCCGCCGCCACCCCTCACCCCTGCCGTCGCCCCTAACCCGCGCCTCCACCCCCATCGTCGGCCGCCCCGCGCCACCCCGTCGTCGGCCACCCCGCACCGCCCCGCCCCGACCCCGTGCCTGAGCCGCCGCCGCCC
>NC_041392.1:112623268-112630440 GCF_002162155.2 Triticum dicoccoides | reverse complement strand
GCCCGGCCCCTCATCGTGGTGAGTTTTTTTCTTCTATTTTCTAAGATTTAGTTTATGTTTGTTCAGTATAGGTTAATTAGGTTAGTTTAGTTTAGGTTAGTTTAGGTTATTTAGGTTAGTTTAGGTTAATTTAGTTTATTTTAGGTTACATTTAGTTTATAGTTTTGTTGAGGTTTTTTTACTGTTTTTAAGAATAATCAAGAAAGATGAAAGAAAAAGAAAAAGAAGAAGAGGAAGAAGAAGAAGAGGAAGAAAGAACAATAAGTAGTAGAAGTTGAAGATGAAAAAAAGAAGAAGGAAAAGGGGCGCTCGGGGACGAGCGGGTTAATTAGGGGGTTCCTAGGTGTCGATGGAACCCTAAATAGCAAGTATACCGTCGGTGCGAGATACATGTGGCTGTCAGTGTCGAACACTACATCCATGTCCCACAAGTGACACCGACGTTCGGCATCCCAAAGAAACTGTTCTCGGCGTCGATGGCGGTCGAACACCATCACGAATTTGTCTGGCAGCCTCTGCGATGATGATTAAAAGGCAAGTGTTGAAACTTGAAACACCCAAACTGACTCAAGTCGGTTTGGTTGTTTGAAATTTCAAAACTTGGCTTTAATCCTCATCGCAGAGGCTGCTAGACAAATTCGCGATGGTGTTCAACCATCAT
The DNA here is from genome assembly GCF_002162155.2 of Triticum dicoccoides. Classification (NCBI taxonomy): domain Eukaryota; kingdom Viridiplantae; phylum Streptophyta; class Magnoliopsida; order Poales; family Poaceae; genus Triticum; species Triticum dicoccoides. Next base: position 112,629,779 of record NC_041392.1, on the reverse strand, counting down.
CGGCCACCAGAACTATTATTGCGGGACGCCGGGCGCCGGCTTCACTTGTGGAATGTGGATCTAGTGTTCAACGCCGAGCGCCACATGTATCTCGCACCGATGATACTTGCTATTTAGGGTTCCATCGACGCCAAGGACCCCCTAACCCACTCGTCCTATTGTCAATATTTAGTTAGGTCGACAGAAGAAACAAAATTGCTATGTTACTCATCTTTGGATTTAAATGTGCAGTTATTTCGCCGCTGCGAGGGTCTAGTGTTCGACGAGCTCCGCCCCTGCGTTCGTTGGTGAGCACAAATGACATCTCCCAATGAAACTTGCTAGCTATAGGTGTCAATCATTAGTATGCGTAACCACTATGCGTCTCCCGTTTGAAAGGGTTACATCTATAAATATGCATGCATTTGCATATTTATAATTGTGATTCTTTCGAATTGTCCAACGTTATCCATGGACAGCCCGAGTATGTGTAGATTTGGGTTCGTTTTCCCATATGCTCTGCTCCAGATCCGATGCAGAATTTCGTCAGTGCCTCCCTGTTGTGAAGGAAATATGCCCTAGAGGCAATAATAAGGTTATTATTTATTTCCTTATATCATGATAAATGTTTATTATTCATGCTAGAATTGCATTAATCGGAAACTTAGTACATGTGTGAATACATAGACAAACAGAATGTCACTAGTATGCCTCTACTTGACTAGCTCGTTGATCAAAGATGGTTATGTTTCCTTGCCATAGACATGAGTCATCATTTGATTAACGGGATCACATCATTAGGAGAATGATGTGATTGACTTGACCCATTCCATTAGCTTAGCACTTGATCGTTTAGTATGTTGCTATTGCTTTCTTCATGACTTATACATGTTCCTATGACTATGAGATTATGCAACTCCCATTTACCAGAGGAACACTTTGTGTGCTACTGATACGTCCATTTTGGATCATGCTTTTATATCGATATTTATTGCATTATGGACTGTTATTTCACTTTATGTCACAATACTTATGGCTATTCTCTCTTATTTTACAAGGTTTACATAAGGAGGGAGAATGCCGGCAGCTGGAATTCTGGGCTGAAAAAGGAGCAAATATTAGAGACCTATTCTGCGCAACTCCAAAAGTCCTGAAACTCCACGGAACATCTTAAAATAAATAAAGAAAAATCCTCGCCAAAGATGAAGGCCAGGGGGCCCACACCCTGCTCACGAGGGTGGGGGGCGCGCCCCCTACCTCGTGGGCCCCTGGTGGGTCTCCGACGTCCATCTTCTGCTGTATGAAGTCTTTCGGTGAGAAAAAAATCAGAAGGAACTTTTCGGGACGAGACTCCACCGCCACGAGGCGGAACCTTGGTGGAACCAATCTAGAGCTCTGGCAGAGCTGTTCTGCCGGGGATACTTCCCTCCGGGAGGGGGAAATCATCACCATCGTCATCACCAACGCTCCTCTCATCGGGAGAGAGCAATCTCCATCAACATCTTCACCAGCACCATCTCATCTCCAAACCCTAGTTCATTTCTTGTATCCAATTCTTGTCTCAAAGTCCGGGATTGGTGCTACTAGGTTGCTAGTAGTGTTGATTACTCCTTGTAGTGGATGCTAGTTGGTTTATTTGGTGGAAGATCATATGTTCAGATCCTATATGCATATTATTACCCCTCTGATTATGAACATGAATATGCTTTGTGAGTAATTACGTTTGTTCCTGAGGACAAGGGAGAAGTCTTGCTATTAGTAGTCATGTGAATTTGGTATTCGTTTGATATTTTGATAAGATGTATGTTGTCTAGCCTCTAGTGGTGTTATGTGAACGTCGACTACATAACACTTCACCATTATTTGGGCCTAGAGGAAGGCATTGGGAAGTAATAAGTAGATTATGGGTTGCTAGAGTGACAGAAGCTTAAACCCTAGTTTATGCGTTGCTTCGTGAGGGGCTAATTTGGATCCACATGTTTCATGCTATGGTTAGGTTTACCTTAATACTTTTTTTGTAGTTGCGGATGCTTGCAATAGAGGTTAATCATAAGTGGGATGCTTGTTCAAGTAAGAACATCACCCAAGCACCGGTCCACCCACATATCAAATTATCAAAGTATCGAACGCGAATCATATGAACGTGATGAAAACTAGCTTGACGATATTCCCATGTGTCCTCGGGAGCGCTTTTCCTATTATAAGAGTTTGTTCCGGCTTGTCCTTTGCTACAAAAAGGATTGGGCCACCTTGCTGCACTTTATTTACTTTTGTTACTTGTTGCTCGTTACAATTTACCTTATCACAAAACTATCTCTTACCACTTATTTCAGTACTTGCAGAGAATACCTTGCTGAAAACCGCTTATCATTTCCTTCTGCTCCTCGTTCGGTTCGACACTCTTACTTATCGAAAGGACTATGATAGATCCCCTATACTTGTGGGTCATCAAGACTCTTTTCTGGTGCCGTTGCCGGGGAGTCTAGCGCCTTTGGTAGGTGGAATTTGGTAAGGAAAAATTTATATAATGTGCTGAAATTTACTGTCACTTGCTACTATGGAAAGTAATTCTCTGAGGGGCTTGTTCGGGGTATCTTCACCCCGTCCTGTAGAGCAAAGAGTTTCTCCTCAACCTACTGAACCTATTGAAAATGAAACTCCTTTTGAATTTCCTTCGGGTATGATGGAAAAACTGCTAGCTAACCCTTTTACAGGAGATGGAACAAAGCATCCTGATGAGCACTTAATATATGTGGATGAAGTTTGTGGATTATTTAAGCTTGCAGGTATACCCGATGATGTTGCTAAGAAGTAGGTCTTCCCTTTATCTTTGAAGGGAGACGCATTGAGATGGTATAGGCTATGTGATGATATGAGATCATGGAACTATAAAAGATTGAAGTTGGAATTTCATCAAAAGTATTACCCTATGCATCTTGTTCATCTTGATCGCAATTATATATATAATTTCTGGCCTCGTGAAGGAGAAAGCATCGCTCAAGCTTGGGGGAGGCTTAAATCAATGTTATATTCATGCCCCAATCATGAGCTCTTGAGAGAAATAATTATGCAAAGTTTTTATGCTCAGTTTTCTCATAATAATCAAACCTTGCTCGATACTTCTTGTGCTGGCTCTTTTATGATGAAGACTATTGAATTCAGATGGAATTTATTGGATAGAATTAAACGCAACTCTGAAGATTGGGACCTCGACGAAGGTAAAGAGTCAGGTATGACACCTAAGTTTGATTGTGTTAAATCTTTTATGGACACCGATATTTTCCGTAAGTTTAGCAGTAAATATGGACTTGACTCTGAGATAGTAGCTTATTTCTGTGAATCTTTTGCTACTTATGTTGATCTCCCTAAGGAGAAGTGGTTTAAATATCATCCTCACATAGAAGTAAAAGTAGCTGCACCTATTAAAGTTGAAGAAAAGACTGTCACTTATAATGATCCTATTGTTCCTACTTCTTATGTTGAGAAACCACCTTTCCCTGTTAGAGTAAAGGATCATGCTAAAGCTTCAACTGTTGTTCGTAAAAGCAATATTAGAACTTATACACCTCCTGAGCAAGTTAAAGTAGAACCTAATATTGCTATTGTTAAAGATCTCTTGTCTGATAATATTGATGGGCATGTTATTCAGTTCGAAGGTGAAACTGCTAGAATTGCTAAACCTTGTGCTAAAGATAAACATAGACCTGTGGTAGGCGTGCCTGTTATTTCTGTTAAAATAGGAGATCATTGTTATCATGGCTTATGTGATATGGGTGCTAGTGCTAGTGTTATAACTTATGACTTGTATAAAGAAATCAAGCATGAAATTTCACCTGCTGAATTAGAAGATATTGATGTCACAATTAAAGTTGCCAATAGAGATACTATTTCAGCGATGGGAATTGTTAGAGATGCTGAAGTCTTGTGTGGGAAAACTAAATATCCTGCTGATTTTCTTGTTCTTACTTCTCCGCAAGATAGTTTTTGTCCCATTATATTTGGTAGACCCTTCTTGAACACTGTTAATGCTAGGATAGATTGCGAAAAGAATGTTGTTACTATTGGCTTGGATGATATGATTCATGAGTTTAATTTCTCTAAATTTAGTAAACAACATCATGAGGAAGAATTGCCTAGTAAGTATGAAATTATTGGTCTTTCTTCTATTGCCGTACCTCCTAGTGATCCTTTAGAACACTATTTGCTAGACCATGAAAATGATATGTTCATGAATGAAAGAAGGGAAATAGATGAAGTATTCTTTAAACAGGAACCTATTCTGCAACACAACTTGCCTGTTGAAATTTTAGGGGATCCTCCTCCACCCAAGGGTGATCCCGTGTTTGAGCTTAAACCGTTGCCTGATAATCTTAAATATGCTTATCTTGATGAAAAGAAGATATATCCTATTATTATTAGTGCTAATCTTTCAGAGCATGAAGAAGAAAGATTATTGAAAACTCTGAAGAAGCATCGTGCTGCTATTGGTTATACTCTTGATGATCTTAAGGGCATTAGTCCCACTCTATGTCAACATAAAATAAATTTGGAAGCGGATGCCAAACCAGTTCGTGATCCTCAACGACGTCTGAATCCTAAAATGAAAGAAGTGGTAAGAAAAGAAATACTCAAGCTTCTGGAGGCAGGTATAATTTATCCCGTTGCTGATAGTCAGTGGGTAAGTCCTGTCCATTGTGTCCCTAAGAAGGGAGGTATTACTGTTGTTCCTAAAGATGAATTGATTCTACAAAGAATTATTACAGGTTATAGGATGGTAATTGATTTTCGTAAATTAAATAAAGCTACTAAGAAAGATCATTACCCCTTTACCTTTTATTGATCAAATGCTAGAAAGATTATGCAAACATACACACTATTGCTTTCTAGATGGTTATTATGGTTTCTCTCAAATACCTGTGTCGGCTAGAGATCAATCAAAGACTACTTTTACATGCCCTTTTGGTACTTTTGCTTATAGACGTATGCCTTTTGGTTTATGTAATGCACCTGCTACCTTTCAAAGATGCATGATGGCTATATTCTATGACTTTTGTGAAAAGATTTGTGAGGTTTTCATGGACGATTTTTTCGTCTGTGGTTCCTCTTTTGATGATTGCTTGAGCAATCTTGATCGAGTTTTGCAGAGATGTGAAGAAACTAATATTGTCTTGAATTGGGAAAAGTGCCACTTTATGGTTAATGAAGGTATTGTCTTCGAGCATAAAGTTTCTGAAAGAGGTATTGAAGTTGATAAAGCCAAGGTTGATGCGATTGAAAAGATGCCATGTCCCGAGGACATCAAAGGTATAATAAGTTTGCTTGGTCACGCCGGATTTTACAGGAGGTTCATTAAGGACTTCTCAAAAATTTCTCGGCCTCTGACTAATTTATTGCAAAAAGATATACCATTTGTCTTTGATGATGATTGTGTAGAAGCATTTGAAATATTTAAGAAAGCATTAGTCTCTGCACCTGTTGTTCAGCCACCTGATTTGAATTTACCCTTTGAAATTATGTGTGATGCTAGTGATTATGCTGTAGGTGCTGTTCCAGGGCAAAGAGTTTGTAACGCCCCGAGACCGATGTGCCAGGTGTCCTCCAGTTATTCGCTGTTGTTGCCTTGTCATTGCTTGCGTGTCATGCATTGCATATCATGTCATCATGTGCATTTCATTCGCATACATGTTCGTCTCATGCATCCGAGCTTTTCCCCGTTGTTCGTTTTGCAATCCGGCGCTCCTATGTCACCCGGTGTCCCTTTCTACCTCTTTTCATGTGCGGGTGTTAAATGTTTCCGGATTGGACCGAGACTTGCCATGCGGCCTTGGTTTACTACCGGTAGACATCCTGTCAAGTTTCGTGCCATTTGGACTTCATTTGATACTCCAACGGTTAACCGAGGGACCGAAAAGGCCTCGTGTGTGTTGCAGCCCAACACCCTTCCAAAGTGGCCCAAAACCCACCTAAACCTCCTCCATCATCTCGGTCGTTCGATCACGATCGCGTGGCCGAAAACCGCACCTCATTTGGAGCTTCCTAGCTCCCTCTACGTATAAATATGTGTTCTCCTCCGAAATTCTCGCGCAGATGAAACCCTAGATCCACTCCCTCCGCGCCGCCGGACATTTCTTCCCGCGCCGGACATGTCCGCTCCCCGACGCCACCTCACTCCATCCAATCGGAGTGTGCCACATCAGCTACGCCGCCGCTCCTCTCCACTCGTGGTGCGCCACCTGGCCACTTGGCCTCCTCCCCGCCGCCGCGGCCCGCCGGGCCCAACCACGGCCCGCCGAGGCCCGCGCGGCTGCCCATCGCCGCCCCCGAGCGCAGCTGCCCATCGCCGCCGCCCGCGCTCGCCTCCTTCCCTGCCGCTTCTTCGTCGCCCCGCCGCGCCGTCTCCCCGCCGACGATCGCCGCCGGCGAGCACGCCCGCCGCCCGGACTCGCGCCGTCCCCTCGTCCTTCGTCCCATCGCCGCCTCCTCCGACCTCGCCCGCCGCCTCCGGCGATTCCCGCCGCCCCGGCCGAGCTCC
>NC_041392.1:112532847-112622880 GCF_002162155.2 Triticum dicoccoides | reverse complement strand
GGTCGCCGCCATGTCCCAAATCCGGCTAGGTGGGATCAGATCCACCCGGCCCGCCAACCAAACGGCTCCCCTCGTCCTGATCCGCTCCATCCCGGGATCTCCCCGTCCAACTTCCGTGAGGTCAAAATATCTCTAAGTCCCAGATCTGCATACTTTTTATGCCATATTCATCATGTCGTAACTCACCATCCATGGCTCCGTTTTGAGCGTGTGGCATGTCAAAATGTTCGTCTCGACAAGTACATCATTTCATCTCATTGCATCATTTTCTTTTGATCTCATCTTGATGCCCGAAATGCTGTTGGAAGAGGGTATGTGATGAATTTGTCAGATCTGTTTCAGCAAATGCCATTTTGTCATTTTTGCCATGTTTAATGTGTGGATGATATGATCCTGAGCTCTACATGTGTTTTGTACTTTTGTTATATGCCATGCCATCTTTACAGAGGTGCTTGCCATGTATTTTTGTGATATTTTTGGTGACTAGAACAAGCTTGCAAAGTAGCGTAATCGGTAATGCTGATTTCAGGGACTTAGAATTTCACTAAGTCCTTGTCCTGTTTTTGTCTTTATGCCATATGTTCATGTTGTTTCCTAGTGATCCGTGCCTCTTTCGAGGATGATCAGTAAGGATGTTTTGTTAACATTGTGGTGCTCTATACATCCATGTGTTTGTTTGCATTTAGGGAGAACCCTAGCTTGAGTCAATCGAGCTCTACTTTTGCTATAAAGTGATCCTGGCAGATTGTTGACATGTTTAGCGATTTTGCCGAGGATGTTGCTATTGATCCGTGCATGCTATGATGTTGTTCTTGCCATGTCTAGCTTCTATGCCATGTATTCTTGATGGGTGCATGCTTAGTTTGTCATGCCATGCTCTGTAGTGAGTGCATCGAGCTCGTAAACATGCCTACTCATTAACTGTTTTGCATGCTCCAGTTTTTTCACTAAGTCTGAATCTGTTTATGTTTTTGCCATGTTCACATGCTTGCAATTGTATTTTCTCATCCCTTTTGACTCAAGGTCACTAAGGGATTTTTGTTAAGTGCTTTGAGTAGCTTCATGCCATGCCTTTCTTTGCCATGATATGTTCCTATAGCATGTAGTTTTCATGCTCTAAAGTGTGCTTCCTGATGATAAATTCCAGACTTGTGTTAATTTCACTAAGTCTGAAACCTGTTATCATTTGCACTTTTGCCACGCTTGTTTGACCCTGTTAATGGATGAATTAGCCGTAGCTTAGTGTTCATCTTTTGTCAATCATCTTTAGTAGACTCCTGCCATGTATTTTGTTACCATGTTTGAGTGCTGTAGAATATTTAACTTGATGCATTTAGATGGCTACTTGTTGTTTATCGCAAACCGATGCCATATTTGTTTTGCTTGCCATTTCCAAACCGTGCATCCAATTCTGGTGATCTTTATATCGATTTCAACCGAAATCACCTCACCTTTCCAGTGTCACTCTTGGATTTCCATGTTTAGGCCAGGTTCAATCATTCATTTCCAAATCATGCATATGCAACACATACCGCATCCTGCATATCATGCCATGTTCGTGTGTGGTTTGTTTACTATGTTGTGTGCTTCTTTCCGGTGTTGCTTCTCTGGGTTGGTTCCGATAACGTCATGTTTGTGAGGACCCGTTCGTCTACGTCTGTTTGTCTTCTTCATGGACTCGCTCTTCTTCCATGCGGATTTCAGGCAAGATAACCATACCCTCGAAATCACTTCTATCTTTGCTTGCTAGTTGCTCGCTCTTTTGCAATGCCTATGCTATGATGCCTACCACTTGCTTATCATGCCTCCTATATTGTTGAGCCAAGCCTCTAACCCACCTTGTCCTAGCAAACCGTTGTTTGGCTATGTTACCGCTTTGCTCAGCCCCTCTTATAGCGTTGTTAGTTGCAGGTGAAGATTGGAGTTTGTTCCATGTTGGAACATGGATATTTTGTTGGGACATCACAATATCTCTTATTTAATTCATGCATCTATATACTTGGTAAAGGGTGGAAGGCTCGGCCTTATGCCTGGTGTTTTGTTCCACTCTTGCCGCCCTAGTTTCCGTCATATCGGTGTTATGTTCTCGGATTTTGCGTTCCTTACGCGGTTGGGTTATAATGGGAACCCCTTGATAGTTCGCCTTGAATAAAAATCCTCCAGCAATGCCCAACATTGGTTTTACCATTCACCACCTAGCCTTTTCTTTTCCCTTGGGAGTCGTGCTCCTGAGGGTCATCATTATTTTACCACCGGGGCCAGTGCTCCTCTGAGTGTTGGTCCAAACTAGAGCCCTGTGCAGCGCCCCCTCGGGGAAACTCAAGGTTTGGTTTTAGTTGTATGGAGAGCTCATCTGAGTGTGCCCTGAGAACGAGATATGTGCAGCTCCTATCGGGATTTGTCGGCACATTCGGGCGGTGTTGCTGGATGTGTTTTACCATTGTCGAAATGTCTTGTAACCGGGATTCCGAGTCTGATCGGGTCTTCCCGCTAGAAGGAATATCCTTCGTTGACCGTGAGAGCTTGTGATGGGCTAAGTTGGGACACCCCTGCAGGGATTTGAACTTTCGAAGCCGTGCCCGTGGTTATGGGCAGATGCGAATTTGTTAATGTCCGGTTGTAGAAGACCTAAAGTTGACCTTAATTAAAATACATCAACCGCGTGTGTAACCATGATGGTCTCTTTCCGGCGGAGTCCGGGAAGTGAACACGGTGTTGGAGTTATGTTTGACGTAGGTTGTTCTAGGATCACTTCTTGATCATAGTTGTTTGACCGTGCTTTTGCCTTCTCTTCTCGCTCTCATTTGCGTATGTTAGCCACCATATATGCTAGTCGCTTGCTGCAGCTCCACCTCATACCTTTTACCCTTCCTATAAGCTTAAACAGTCTTGATCGCGAGGGTGTGAGATTGCTGAGTCCCCGTGACTCACAGATACTTCAAAAACCAGTTTGCAGGTGCCGATGTTACTGAGCAGGTGACGCAACCAATGCTCAAGGAGGAGCTCGTTGAAGATCTTGTCCTTTGTGTTGTTTCATTCTAGTCGATCAGTAGTGGAGCCCGGTTGGGTCGATCGGGGATCTATGTAGCATTTGGGGTAGTCTTCTTTATTTTGGTTCCGTAGTCGGACCTTGATTGTATTTGGATGTTGTATTGCTTTATTCATGTATTGTGTGAAGTGGCGATTGTAAGCCATCTATGTATCTCTTTCCCTTATGTATTACACGGGTTGTGTGAAGATTACCTCACTTCCAACATTGCTTTCAATGCGGTTATGCCTCTAAGTCGTGCTTCGACACGTGGGAGATATAGCCGCATCAAGGGCGTTACAAGTTGGTATCAGAGCCTTCCCCGACCTTAGGAGCCCCCTGCTTGATCGAATTTTTGGCGTTATGGAGTCTAGAAAAATGTTTTGAGTCATTTAGGAATTATATATTAGAGAGTTTAGGAATTCTTTTTACTCCCCAGTCCCTTCGTCGCTCTGGTGAGGCATCCTGACATAGAGTTTTGACTCTTCTCTTCTCAAATTTCACTAAAAATTTTTTAGGATCACGCGGGTATCTTGGAATCGTTCCGATGGTTTTGTGACGAGAACATTGTTCTTGGTGCCTCCTGTCATTTAGGGGTTGTGGTAGTGTCCCGGGGAGTTGAGCTCCGAGGTGTTGTCGTCACAATTTTATCGTTGCAGTTCTGGAATACCTCAGTTTAGTTTCGCCGACATCGAAAATCTCTTTTATGCAGTTGTTGGTGAGATAACCTCGACACCACCCAGTACTAGGGCGGGAGTTCGGGAGTATTGCCATAACTTGTATAACAGATGCTTTTCGAAGGTTGAGGTAAATGATTTCCGAAGGTTTCTTGGTTATGTGTTGAAGGATGTATATAGTTGGATGTAGGATTTGCTAGTTTTGGGTGAGATATTATGCTTCCCCTGTATCCCCAACACCTGATTGCATAATTGGAAAATTTCGGGAGTTTATAAGTGGGAATTCAAGTAGCTCTTAGGATATCTTTCCGACAGATGTATGATATGAAATTGGGGTTCGACGTCTAGTGGTTTGCCTATTCACGGTTGGTTTTACAGTGGTCTCGTTGTGTCTTAAAGAGTCCTTGGCTATGCCGACTCGGGGACGCTTCGTATGTCATGTGCACTGCCTTGTACATGATGGTGCTGTACGATCGAGCCCGTGTAGGCCCCACCACGAAAACTTCGGACGAAATCTCTATCATATGTTTGTTCCGGCTTATGTTGTAAGCCAATCCTTTGTTTTGTTTTGAGTTGTGGTATTCGAGTTGCTTCGAAGTCAAATGTTGATTCCATACCTTTCCTAAATGGTGTTCTCATGCATACTCCGATGTGAATACCAATCCTTCTTGATCATCAAGATTGGCATGTCAATCCTTTTTCAACCGGCGTGCTTCTCTTCCAGTGGATCCGATCATTTCAACATCCGCAAGATCAAGTATCAGTTCTTTTCAACGGTGTTCATTTCATTCATCCCAAATTGCCTTTGTTTTCCCTCCCTCCCACCCTTTTCTTCAAGGAACCAGATTTCTTAATCAAGTATCCATCTTATTGGTTATGAAGTCTCTCCATTCTTTTCCATCAATATTCTTATCCGGTGATTCTCATGAAGATCCTAACGGAACCTCAAGTCCATCATTTTTCATTCTTTTCCTTCTCCGATGGATTCAATTCAAGCTTTGATGTTGATCATATCCTTTTTCCTCGTTTCAAATACCTTCTCATGCCGGTGCGCCTCATATTCTTTCACTTCTCGCTATTTAATTGTTCTGGAGTGCTCAAGATATCTCGAAGATTCGTGTTTCCACTCTCCTTCCGTTCAAACTCTTTCGAGGATGCTATATCTTCCAAGCTATTTAACTCAACCGGTGCAATATCCTCTTCAAGCAATCATTCAACGGTGTTTCTTTTCAGTGGGCCCTAACCCACAGGTCTTTACCCAGGATCTTACCTGACTCTTCTTATTTTCCCGGAGGTATTCTCAAATTCTTTTCGAAGTTTGACGTAAGTGATTTATCATCAGTCAAATGTCTTCTCCAAGATCTGTAAAAATCTTTTCATCGTTGGCTCAACCTCTTTGTTTTGATTCTTCCGGAGTGTCTAAATAATTCATGGTGGTGTTCTCGTCGTCATTCTCGGATTTTGAAGACCGAAGAAGAGTTTCTCTTTAATCTTGCTCCATTCTCTTCAAGACTCATGGTTCTAGCTTATTGCCATTCTCTCACCATTGTATTCATTTGTCAGTATTCTTTTCACCCATCCGGAAGTAATTCAGGAGTCTCTTCAGTTTGTTTCATCCAAAGGCCATCATCTCAGATTTATTCATTCTCAGCTTTCAGCTCTCTCTAAAACTTACCGGTGCATCATTCAAATACCCTCCAATCAGTTCATGATCTCTTCATTCTTTTGTATCTAAATTCTCTCAAGCATCTTCGTCCATTTGAAAATTTTACCCGGTGTTTCCTTATCTTCCCTTCGTTCATTTTTAATTCTTACGGTGGTTCGTTCAAGATTTCTCTTCCTTCTTATCTTATCAATTTATTCGATGTTCCAATCCTACCGGTGTATCGTTGAAGACCTTCTCTAGTTAGCGCGATATCTATCTTAATCCTTTCTACGAGAATAAGTAGTGTGCCAAATCCGTTGATTGTCATCAATTTAATTGGTGAAGGATAAGATAATGTAATTATTATTCTTGTTTCATCCATATGTTAATCTTTTCTTCTGGAGTTTGTTTACGATGATTAAATTCTTGGTTTCAAGTGCTCGTCTTTCTTTCCCGGAGTTCCAAGCTCTAATTATCACGGGGATCCATCTAAATCATTACAAGGTTTCACCTTGTGTTTCCAACTTCTCTTTATTTTCATTATTCTTTTTGTTTACCGGAGTTCTTCATGAAGGTTCTACATGATGGTTCATCAAGGATTTATATTTCCTTCTCGAAGTGTTCATCGAGATTCTTTTCTAAGGAGCTCAAGCATTCTTCATCTTGCAATCCGGAGTGCAATTCTTCCTTCCGTATCATTGGAGGTGGTATTATGTCATTCTTGATATTTTGAGTCATGCTTCATGATTCACTTGTTGTTAAGAATGAGATATATTAAATCCATCAACCTCTCCGTTGGAGTTATCTTGGGTTATATTTTCACCTAAAAGCTTCTCCTAAGGGTTGTTGCTATCTATGGTGCTTATAAAGGACCCAAGTTCTTCTTTATCCTCCCGGTGAAATATTTTCTCGTCTCCTTGTTCATACCAATCCAATTATTTTTCCCGTGAGTGGCAAGTTGTCACCTCATAATTTGAGATGTATTCCATAAGACCATATCAAGCATATTCTTTTCGTTGTTGGTGTTCCAACAACTCCGCTCGACCCGTCTCCTAAGGATGCCTTCTCAAGCTCTTTTGTGGCATAAGATGGCATTTTCTTCTCCATTCTTTTATTTCAATTATCTATCTTCTATTATTTTGTTCCGTAGCCATTGTGATGTTGCTCTTTTCTCTCATCATCTTGGATCGTGTTCTTTTCATGCTTATCCATTTAACCGAAGTGTTCTGTCCTTTTTGCTCAAGTTCTTTTCGCCTTATCAAGCTTTGCATCTCTTCTCAACTGGAGTGCTGCCCAAAGTTGTTCTTCCTTGTTCCTCTTTGCTAACAGAGTGTTTTCAACTTCATTTATCTCCATTGTATTCTTTTCTCGAAATGGTTTAACCTTTTACAAGGTTCTTTGGTTTCACTCATTTGTCAAAGGAGCAACTTAGTTTTACCTATTCTCTTCTCTTCCGTTTTCCCCTCCGGTGCCATTCTAGATCTCGGGACGAGATCCTCTCGTAGTGGTGGAGTGTTGTAACGCCCCAAGACCAATGCGCCAGGTGTCCTCCAGCTATTCGCTGTTGTTGCCTTGTCATTGCTTGCGTGTCATGCATTGCATATCATGTCATCATGTGCATTTCATTTGCATACATGTTCGTCTCATGCATCCGAGCTTTTCCCCGTTGTCCGTTTTGCAATCCGGCGCTCCTATGTCACCCGGTGTCCCTTTCTACCTCTTTTCGTGTGTGGGTGTTAAACGTTTCCGGATTGGATCGAGACTTGCCATGCGGCCTTGGTTTACTACCGGTAGACCGCGTGTCAAGTTTCGTGCCATTTGGACTTCGTTTGATACTCCAACGGTTAACCGAGGGACCGAAAAGGCCTCATGTGTGTTGCAGCCCAACACCCTTCTAAAGTGGCCCAAAACCCACCTAAACCTCCTCCATCATCTCGTTCGTTCGATCACGATCGCGTGGCCGAAAACCGCACCTTATTTGGAGCTTCCTAGCTCCCTCTACCTATAAATATGTGCTCTCCTCCGAAATTCTCGCGCAGATGAAACCCTAGATCCACTCCCTCCACGCCGCCGGACATTTCTTTCCGCGCCGGACATGTCTGCTCCCCGCCGCCACCTCACTCCGTCCAATCGGAGTGTGCCACATCAGCTACGCCGCCGCTCCTCTCCACTCGCGGCGCGCCACCTGGCCACCTGGCCTCCTCCCCGCCGCCGCGGCCCGCCAAGGCCCGCGCAGCCGCCCATCGCCGCCCTCACGCGTAGCTGCCCATCACCGCCGCCCGCGCTCGCCTCCTTCCCCGCTGCTTCTTCGTCGCCCCGCCGCGCCGTCTCCCCGCCGACGATCGCGACCGGCGAGCGCGCCCGCCGCCCGGACTCGCGCCGTCCCCTCGTCCTTCGTCCCATCGCCGCCTCCTCCGACCTCGCCCGCCGCCTCCAGCGATTCCCGCCACCCCGGCCGAGCTCCATCGCCGCCCATCGCTGCCCCGGCTCCCGTGCGCCGCGCCGGCGCCCTCCGGCGACCTCGGCGCCGCCGGTCGCCGCCATGTCCCAGATCCATCCAGGTGGCATCAGATCCACCCGGCCCGCCAACCAAAGGGCTCCCCTCGTCCCGATCCACTTCGTCCCGGGATCTCCCCGTCCAACTTCCGTGAGGTCAAAATATCTCTAAGTCCCAGATCTGTATACTTTTCATGCCATCTTCATCATGCCGTAACTCATCATCCATGGCTCCATTTTGAGCGTGTAGCATGTCAAAATGTTCGTCTCGACGAGTACATCATTTCATCTCATTGCATCATTTTCTTTTGAGCTCATCTTGATGCCCGAAATGCTGTTGGAAGAGGGCTATGTGATGAATTTGTCAGATCTGTTTCAGCAAATGACATTTTGTCATTTTTGCCATGTTTAATGTGTGCATTATATGATCCTAAGCTCTACATGTGTTTTGTTTAGGGGTGGAAAGTGGTAGCGGATAATCCGAAATATCCGATATTCGTATTCGAGAAAATGCCTATTCATATCCGAAACATCCGCATCCGAATCAAAATGGAAATGGAAATTATCCATATTCGAATTTATTAAACAAATAAAAAATAAAATATGGTTGGAGATTTTGACACAAATATGGATATGGAAGTGGATATGTCCGTATCCGAATAAGATTATGGGAGGTAATTTTTAAAATCCTAAGCTCAATATTCCAATTATCCAACATAAAAGCCAAATAAGTGGTCAAATTTTACTCTTTATATGATTAAACTTATAAATTGTTATGCATTACAATAGTATTTATTCATAAACCTATTTATCATTGACTTATTGTATGTCACAAGTTGATTATTTTAGGTCACATAGGAATCGACTAATCTACTTAAGCAATATGTTGATATTATTCGTATCTGTTCCGAATCAAGAAAATATCCGGTACGTATCCGTATTCGAATAATATCCGAGTCGCATCCGTATTCGATAACATCCGTATTCGGATTCGTATTCGTTTTGAAAATATGAAAATGGAAGTGGTAAGAGCACTATCCGATCCGCATCCGATCCGTTTCCACCCCTAGTTTTGTTATATGCCATGCCATCTTTACAGAGGTGCTTGCCATGTATTTTTGTGATATTTTTGGTGACTAGCACAAGCTTGCAAAGTAGCGTAATCGGTAATGCTGATTTCAGGGACTTAGAATTTCACTAAGTCCTTGTCCTGTTTTTGTCTTTATGCCATATGTTCATGTTGTTTCCTAGTGATCCGTGCCTCTTTTGAGGATGATCAGTAAGGATGTTTTGTTAACATTGTGGTGCTCTATACATCCATGTCTTTGTTTGCAGTTAGGGAGCACCCTAGCTTGAGTTAATCGAGCTCTACTTTTGCTATAAAGTGATCCTGGCAGATTGTTGACATGTTTAGCGATTTTGCCGAGGATGTTGCTATTGATCCGTGCATGCTATGATGTTGTTCTTGCCATGTCTAGCTTCTATGCCATGTATTGTTGATGGGTGTATGCTTAGTTTCTCATGCCATGCTCTGTAGTGAGTGCATCGAGCTAATAAACATGCCTACTCGTTAACTGTTTTGCATGCTCCAGTTTTTTCACTAAGTCTGAATCTGTTTATGTTTTTGCCATGTTCACATGCTTGCAAATGTATTTTCTCATCCCTTTTGGCTCAAGGTCACTAAGGGATTTTTGTTAAGTGCTTTGAGTAGCTTCATTCCATGCCTTGCTTTGCCATGATATGTTCCTGTAGCATGTAGTTTTCATGCTCTAAAGTGTGCTTCCTGATGATAAATTCCAGACTTGTGTTAATTTCACTAAGTCTGAAACCTGTTATCATTTGCACTTTTGCCATGCTTGTTTGACCCTGTTAATGGATGAATTAGCCGTAGCTCAGTGTTCATCTTTTGTCAAGCATCTTGAGTGGATTCCTGCCATGTATTTTTTTGCCATGTTTGAGTGTTGTAGCATATTTAACTTGATGCATTTAGATGGCTACTTGCTGTTTATCATAGATCGGTGCCATATTTGTTTTGCTTGCCATTTCCAAACCGTGCATCCGATTCTGGTGATCTTTATATCGATTTCAACCAAAATCACCTCACCTTTCCAGTGGAACTCTTGGATTTCCAAGTTGAGGCTAGGTGCAATCATTCCTTTCCAAATCATGCATATGCATCACATACCGCATCCCGCATATCACACAATGTTCGTGTGTGGTTTGTTTACTATGTTGTGTGGTTTGTTTACCATACCCTCGAAATCACTTCTATCTTTGCTTGCTAGTTGCTCGCTCTTTTGCTATGCCTATGCTATGATGCCTACCACTTGCTTATCATGCCTCCTATATTGTTGAGCCAAGCCTCTAACCCACCTTGTCCTAGCAAACCGTTGTTTGGCTATGTTACCGCTTTGCTCAGCCCCTCTTATAGCGTTGTTAGTTGCAGGTGAAGATTGGAGTTTGTTCCATGTTGGAACATGGATATTTTGTTGGGATATCACAATATCTCTTATTTAATTAATGCATCTATATACTTGGTAAAGGGTGGAAGGCTCGGCCTTATGCCTGGTGTTTTGTTCCACTCTTGCCGCCCTAGTTTCCGTCATATCGGTGTTATGTTCCCGGATTTTGCGTTCCTTACGCGGTTGGGTTATAATGGGAACCCCTTGACAGTTTGCCTTGAATAAAAATCCTCCAGCAATGCCCAACATTGGTTTTACCATTCACCACCTAGCCTTTTCTTTTCCCTTGGGAGTCGTGCTCCTGAGGGTCATCATTATTTTACCCCCGGGGCCAGTGCTCCTCTGAGTGTTGGTCCAAACTAGAGCCCTGTGCAGCGCCCCCTCGGGGAAACTCGAGGTTTGGTTTTAGTTGTATGGAGAGCTCATTTGAGTGTGCCCTGAGAACGAGATATGTGCAGCTCCTATCGGGATTTGTCGGCACATTCGGGCGGTGTTGCTGGATGTGTTTTACATTGTCGAAATGTCTTGTAACCGGGATTCCGAGTCTGATCGGGTCTTCCCGCTAGAAGGAATATCCTTCGTTGACCGTGAGAGCTTGTGATGGGCTAAGTTGGGACACCCCTGCAGGGATTTGAACTTTCGAAGCCGTGCTCGCGGTTATGGGCAGATGGGAATTTGTTAATGTCCGGTTGTAGAAGACCTGAAGTTGACCTTAATTAAAATACATCAACCGCGTGTGTAACCGTGATGGTCTCTTTCCGGCGGAGTCCGGGAAGTGAACACGGTGTTGGAGTTATGTTTGACGTAGGTTGTTCTAGGATCACTTCTTGATCATAGTTGTTCGACCGTGCTTTTGCCTTCTCTTCTCGCTCTCATTTGCGTATGTTAGCCACCATATATGCTAGTCGCTTGCTGCAGCTCCACCTCATACCTTTTACCCTTCCTATAAGCTTAAATAGTCTTGATCGCGAGGGTGTGAGATTGCTGAGTCCCCGTGACTCACAGATACTTCAAAAACCAGTTTGCAGGTGCCGATGTTACCGAGCAGGTGGCGCAACCAATGCTCAAGGAGGAGCTCGTTGAAGATCTTGTCCTTTGTGTCGTTTCATTCTAGTCGATCAGTAGTGGAGCCCGGTTGGGTCGATCGGGGATCTGTGTAGCATTTGGGGTAGTCTTCTTTATTTTGGTTCCGTAGTCGGACCTTGATTGTATTTGGATGTTGTATTGCTTTATTCATGTATTGTGTGAAGTGGCGATTGTAAGCCATCTATGTATCTCTTTCCCTTATGTATTACACGGGTTGTGTGAAGATTACCTCACTTCCGACATTGCTTTCAATGCGGTTATGCCTCTAAGTCGTGCTTCAACACGTGGGAGATATAGCAGCATCAAGGGCGTTACAAGTTGGTATCAGAGCCTTCCCCGACCTTAGGAGCCCCTGCTTGATCGAATTGTTGGCGTTATTGAGTCTAGAAAAATGTTCCTGTTCAATGCGGTTATGCCTCTAAGTCGTGCTTTGACACGTGGGAGAAATAGCGCATCGAGGGCATTATAGAGTTGATAAGAAATTAAATGTTATTCATTATGCTAGTAAGACTCTAGACAATGCTCAAAGAAATTATGCTACTACTGAAAAAGAGCTTTTAGCAGTTGTATTTGCTTGTGGTAAGTTCAGACCTTATATTGTTGATTCTAAAGTAACTATTCACACTGATCATGCTGCTATTAAATACCTTATGGAAAATAAAGATGCTAAACCTAGACTTATTAGATGGGTTATCTTGCTACAAGAATTTGATTTGCATATTGCTGATAGAAAGGGAGTTGAGAACCCCGTTGCAGACAACTTTTCTAGGTTAGAGAATGTTCTTGATGACCCACTACCTATTAATGATAGCTTTGCTGATGAACAATTAAATGTTATAAGTACTTCTCATAGTACTCCATGGTATGCTGATTATGCTAATTATATTGTTGCTAAGTTTATACCACCTAGCTTCACATACCAGCAAAAGAAAAAGTTTTTCTATGACTTGAGACATTACTTTTGGGATGACCCACATCTTTATAAAGAAGGAGTAGATGGTGTTATTAGACATTGTGTACCTGAGCATGAACAGGAACAGATCCTACGCAAGTGTCATTCCGAGGCTTATGGAGGACACCACGCTGGAGATAGAACTGCACATAAGGTATTACAATCTGGTTTTTATTGGCCTACTCTCTTCAAGGATGCCCGTAAGTTTGTCTTATCTTGTGATGAATGTCAAAGAATTGGTAATATTAGTAGACGTCAAGAAATGCCTATGAATTATTCTCTTGTTATTGAACCGTTTGATGTTTGGGGATTTGATTATATGGGACCTTTTCCCGCCTCTAATGGATACACACATATTTTAGTTGCTGTTGATTACGTTACTAAGTGGGTAGAAGCTATTCCAACTAGTAGTGCTGATCATAACACTTCTATTAAAATGCTTAAGGAAGTTATTTTTCTGAGGTTTGGAGTCCCTAGATATTTGACTGATGGTGGTTCACACTTTATTCATGGTGCTTTCCATAAAATGCTTGCTAAGTATGATGTTAATCATAGAATTGCATCTCCTTATCACCCACAGTCTAGTGGTCAAGTAGAGTTGAGCAATAGAGAGCTCAAATTAATTTTGCAAAAGACTGTTAATAGGTCTAGAAAGAATTGGTCCAAGAAACTTGATGATGCATTATGGGCTTATAGAACTGCATACAAAAATCCTCTGGGTATGTCTCCGTATAAAATGGTTTATGGAAAAGCATGTCACTTACCTGTCGAACTAGAACATAAGGCATATTGGGCCATTAAAGAGCTCAACTATGATTTTAAACTTGCCGGTGAGAAGAGGTTATTTGATATTAGCTCACTTGATGAATGGAGAACCCAAGCTTATGAAAATGCCAAGTTGTTTAAAGAAAAAGTTAAAAGATGGCATGACAAAAGGATACAAAAGCGTGAGTTTAATGTAGGTGATTATGTATTGCTATACAACTCTCGTTTAAGATTTTTTGCAGGAAAACTTCTCTCTAAATGGGAAGGCCCCTATGTTATCGAAGAGGTCTATCGTTCCGGTGCCATAAAGATCAACAACTTCGAAGGCACAAATCCGAAGGTGGTAAACGGTCAAAGAATCAAACATTATATCTCAGGTAATCCCATAAATGTTGAAACCAATATTATTGAAACCGTAACCCCGGAGGAATACATAAGGGACACTTTCTGAAATGTTTCAGACTCCGAAAAGGAATAGGTATGTGGTACGGTAAGTAAACCGACTCCAAAACAATTTTAAGGCAATATTTCTCCGTCTTGGAATATTTAGAAAAATTGAAAAATAAGTAGCAGTCCGGGAAGGACACGAGGGCCCCACGAGGGTGGTGGGCGCGCCCTACCCCTCTGGGCGCGCACCCTACCTCGTGAGCACGTCGTGTGCCTTCCGGACTCCGTTTTCTTGCACGATACGTATTTTGGTCGGTAAAAATTCATTATATAACCTCCTGAAGGTTTTGACTCCCGTATCACGCAAATCTCCTCTGTTCTTGTTTCGAGCTGTTTTCTGTCAGGGTTTTCCAGGCGAGGCATCATGTCGTCTCCCTCCTCCAACAATGGTGACAACGATGCTTGGCTAATGAAGATAGATCTGAAGAGGGAAGAACCCACGAGGGTCAACAAGGATGAAAGGATCAAGAAGGCCACGGAGGATCAAGCTCCGGCAACAAAAGACATCCTTCAACTTGATCATAACCTTCTTACCCCAACTAAGATCGAAGCTTTCAAGATGATTGAGTTAGCTCGTATACAAAACAAGTATCTCACACAAGAAAATATTTTGTTGAAGGAGCATATTGTCGCACTCAAGGGCATTATTCGCAAGCTAGAGGACCTCTTACGCTCGATGTGCGATTATCCGTCACCTCCACCTTCTTCACCGACAAAGGAGATATAATCACATGGGTATGGGCACTCCCCTTGGCAACTGCCAAGCTTGGGGGAGGTGCCCCGGTATCGTATCACAATCACAACTCCTATCTTTACCGTTTTTTCTTAGTTCGATCCTACTAGTAGTATCTTGATCTAGTAGAATAAAGTTTATGGCATGATCTAGTTTTGAGTTTGCTTTATGAATCTCTCTTTGTAATCGAGTCTATGAGCTATATATAATAAAGATTAGTGTTGAGTCAAGGGCTTGATTATTTTGCCATGATCTTGGGTGAATAAAAGGAAAGAGAAAAACAATAAAAAGAAACAAAAATTTCATATTGATCTTATTGAGAGTAATGACTTCACATATAAAGAGTATGATGATTAAAAGTTGTTGGGAGTTGGCAGACATAGCTTTGGTCATTGTTGCAATTAATAGGAAGTAATAAGGAAAGAGAGGTTTTCACATATAGATATATTATCATTGACATCTTTTATGATTGGGAGCATTCATTAAAATATGACATGCTAAAGGGTTGATGTTGGACAAGGAAGACAACGTAATGAGTTATGTCTTTCTTATATCTGAGATAAAGTATGTTGTCATGGATCCTCTAACTTGTTGAGCTTGCCTTTCCCCCTCATGCTAGCCAAATTCTCAGCACCAAGTAGAAATACTACTTGTGCTTCCAAAATCCCTAAACCAGTTTTGCCATGAGAGTCCACCACATCTACATATGGATTGAGTAAGATCCTTCAAGTAAGTTGTCATCGGTGCAAAGCAATAAAAATTGCTCTAAATATGCATGATTGATTGGTGTGGGAGAAATAAGCTTTATACGATCTTGTGATGTGGAAGTAATAAAAGCGACGGACTGCATAATAAAGGTTCATATCACAAGGGGCAATGTAAAGTGACGTTCTTTCGCATTGAGATTTTGTGCATCCAACCATAAAAGTGCATGGCAACCTTTGCTTCCCTCTGCGAAGGGCCTATCTTTTATTATTATCTTCTACCTTATGCAAGAGTCACGGTGATCTTCACCTTTCCTTTTTCATTTTATCATTTGGCAAGCTCAGCATGTTGGAAAGAACATGATATATATATATATATATATATATATATATATATATATATATATATATATATATATATATATATATATATCTAATTGGATATAGGGGAGCATGAATTATTATTTTTGACATTACCCTTGAGGTAAAAGGTTGTGGGGCAAAACTATAAGCCCCTATCTTTCTCTGTGTCCGATTAAAACTCCGTAACCACAAGTATTGCGTGAGTGTTAGCAATTATGAAGGACTAGATGATAGTTGAGTATGTGGACTTGCTTTTTAGCTCTGACATAGACTCTTTCCGATGTTATAATAAATTGCAATTGCTTCAATGACTGAGATTATAGTTTGTCGGAGCCCAATAAGGTTCATGATTTATACTTTTGCATTGTGAATAGATCATCAGTTGAACATAAGTAATCATATGACAAAATCTATATATGTTGCTGTTATGAGAATAATTATGATGCCTTCATGTCCGTATTTTATTTTTATCGATGCCTCTACCTCTAAACATGAGGACATATTTATTGTTATCGGCTTTTCGCTTGAGGAAAAGCGAGGTCTAAGCTTGGGGGAGTTGATACGTCCATTTTGGATCATGCTTTTATATCGATATTTATTGCATTATGGACTGTTATTTCACTTTATGTCACAATACTTATGGCTATTCTCTCTTATTTTACAAGGTTTACATAAGGAGGGAGAATGCCGGCAGCTGGAATTCTGGGCTGAAAAAGGAGCAAATATTAGAGACCTATTCTGCGCAACTCCAAAAGTCCTGAAACTCCACGGAACATCTTAAAATAAATAAAGAAAAATCCTCGCCAAAGATGAAGGCCAGGGGGCCCACACCCTGCTCACGAGGGTGGGGGGCGCGCCCCCTACCTCGTGGGGCCCTGGTGGGTCTCCGACGTCCATCTTCTGCTGTATGAAGTCTTTCGGTGAGAAAAAAATCAAAAGGAACTTTTCGGGACGAGACTCCGCCGCCACGAGGCGGAACCTTGGTGGAACCAATCTAGAGCTCTGGCAGAGCTGTTCTGCCGGGGATACTTCCCTCCGGGAGGGGGAAATCATCACCATCGTCATCACCAACGCTCCTCTCATCGGGAGAGAGCAATCTCCATCAACATCTTCACCAGCACCATCTCATCTCCAAACCCTAGTTCATTTCTTGTATCCAATTCTTGTCTCAAAGTCCGGGATTGGTGCTACTAGGTTGCTAGTAGTGTTGATTACTCCTTGTAGTGGATGCTAGTTGGTTTATTTGGTGGAAGATCATATGTTCAGATCCTATATGCATATTATTACCCCTCTGATTATGAACATGAATATGCTTTGTGAGTAATTACGTTTGTTCCTGAGGACAAGGGAGAAGTCTTGCTATTAGTAGTCATGTGAATTTGGTATTCGTTTGATATTTTGATAAGATGTATGTTGTCTAGCCTCTAGTGGTGTTATGTGAACGTCGACTACATAACACTTCACCATTATTTGGGCCTAGAGGAAGGCATTGGGAAGTAATAAGTAGATGATGGGTTGCTAGAGTGACAGAAGCTTAAACCCTAGTTTATGCGTTGCTTCGTAAGGGGCTAATTTGGATCCACATGTTTCATGCTATGGTTAGGTTTACCTTAATACTTTTTTTGTAGTTGCGGATGCTTGCAATAGAGGTTAATCATAAGTGGGATGCTTGTTCAAGTAAGAACATCACCCAAGCACCGGTCCACCCACATATCAAATTATCAAAGTATCGAACGCGAATCATATGAACGTGATGAAAACTAGCTTGACGATATTCCCATGTGTCCTCGGGAGCGCTTTTCCTATTATAAGAGTTTGTTCCGGCTTGTCCTTTGCTACAAAAAGGATTGGGCCACCTTGCTGCACTTTATTTACTTTTGTTACTTGTTGCTCGTTACAATTTACCTTATCACAAAACTATTTGTTACCACTTATTTCAGTACTTCCAGAGAATACCTTGCTGAAAACCGCTTATCATTTCCTTCTGCTCCTTGTTGGGTTCGACACTCTTACTTATCGAAAGGACTACGATAGATCCCCTATACTTGTGGGTCATCAGCTACCAAACGTCACAACGTAATTGGGTGATTATAAAGGTGCTCTACAGGTGTCTCCGAAGGTACTTGTTGAGTTGGCGTATTTCGAGATTATGATTTGTCACTCCGATTGTCGGAGAGGTATCTCTGGGCCCTCTCGGTAATACACATCACTATAAGCCTTGCAAGCAATGTGACTAATGAGTTAGTTGCGGGATGATGCATTACGGAACGAGTAAAGAGACTTTCCGGTAACGAGATTGAACTAGGTATTGAGATACCAAGGATCGAATCTCGGGCAAGTAACATACCGATGACAAAGGGAACAACGTATGTTGTTATGCGGTTTGACCGATAAAAATCTTCGTAGAATATGTAGGAGCCAATTATGAGCATCCAGGTTCCGCTATTGGTTATTGACCAGAGACGTGTCTCGGTCATGTCTACATAGTTCTCGAACCCATAGGGTCCGCACGCTTAAAGTTTGGTGACGATCGGTATTATGAGTTTTTGTGTTTTGATGTACGGAAGGTAGTTCGGAGTCCCGGATATGATCACGGACATGACGAGGAGTCTCGAAATGGTCGAGACGTAAATATTGATATATTGGACGACTATATTCGGACACGGGAAGTGTTCCAAGTGGTTTCGGATAAAAACCGGAGTACCTGGGGGTTACCGGAACCCCCCGGGGAGTTAATTGGGCCTCATGGGCCTTATCGGGAGAAGAGGAGGGGCGGCCAGGGCAGCCGCACGCCCCCTCCCCCTCTAAGTCCATATTGGACAAGGAGGGGGCGGCGCCCCCCCTTTTCCTTCTCGTCCTCTCTCCGTTCCTTCCCTCTCCTACTCCAACAAGGAAAAGGAGGAGTCCTACTCCCGGTGGGAGTAGGACTCCTCCCTTGGCGCGCCCTCCTCCTGGCCGGCTGATACGTCTCCGTCGTATCTACTTTTCCAAACACCGTTGCCCTTGTTTTGGACTCTAACTTGTATGATTTGAATGGAACTAACCCGGACTGACGCTGTTTTCAGCAGAATTGCCATGATGTTGTTTTATGTGCAGAAAACAAAAGTTCTCGGAATGACTTGAAACTCCACGGAATATCTTACAATAAATAATAAAAAATCCTCTCCAAAGATGAATACCAGGGGGCCCACACCCTTGCCACGAGGGTGGGGGGCGCCCCCCCTAGGGCGCGCCCCTACCTCGTGGCCCCCCTGGAGACCTCCCGACTCCAACTCCAATTCTATATAACTGCTTTCGGGGAGAAAAAAATAAGAGAGAAGATTTCATCGCATTTTACGATACGGAGCCGCCGCCAAGCCCTAAAACCTCTCGGGAGGGCTGATCTGGAGTCCGTTCGGGGCTCTGGAGAGGGCGATTCATCGCCATCGTCATCATCAACCATCCTGCATCACCAATTTCATGATGCTCACTGCCGTGCGTGAGTAATTCCATCGTAGGCTTGCTGGACGGTGATGGGTTGGATGAGATTTATCATGTAATCGAGTTAGTTTTGTTAAGATTTGATCCCTAGTATCCACTATGTTCTGAGATTGATGTTGCTATGACTTTGCTATGCTTAATGCTTGTCACTAGGGCCCGAGTGCCATGATTTCAGATCTGAACCTATTATGTTTTCCTCAATATATGAGAGTTCTTGATCCTATCTTGCAAGTCTATAGTCACCTATTATGTGTTATGATCCGTTAACCCCGAAGTGACAATAATCGGGATACTTACCGGTGATGACCGTAGTTTGAGGAGTTCATGTATTCAGTATGTGTTCATGCTTTGTTCCGGTTCTCTATTAAAAGGAGGCCTTAATATCCCTTAGTTTCCATTAGGACCCCGCTACCACGGGAGGGTAGGACAAAAAATGTCATGCAAGTTCTTTTCCATAAGCACGTATGACTATATTCGGAATACATGCCTACATTACATTGATGAATTGGAGCTAGTTCTGTGTCACCCTATGTTATGACTGTTACATGCTGAACCGCATCTGGCATAATTATCCATCACTGATCCGATGCCTACGAGCTTTCCATATACTGGTTTACGCTTATTTACTTTCCCGTTGCTATTGTTACAATCACTACATAATACCAAAATATTACCTTGCTTTCATTACTCTTTTGTTACCGTTACCATCACTATCATATTACTTTGCTACTAAACACTTTGCTGCAGATACTAAGTTTCTAGGTGTGGTTGAATTGACAACTCAGCTGCTAATACTTGAGAATATTCTTTGGCTCCCCTTGTGTTGAATCAATAAATTTGGGTTGAATACTCTACCCTCGAAAGCTGTTGCGATCCCCTATACTTGTGGGTTATCAAGACCTAATTTCTGGCGCCGTTGCCGGGGAGCATAGCTCTATTCTTTGAGTCACTTGGGATTTATATCTGCTGGACACTCTGAAGAATTTGAAAGATGCTAAGACAACAATTTATCCCTCAACTACGAGGGGAGGTAAGGAACTGTCATCTAGCTCTGCACTTGATTCACCTTTTGTTATGAGTAAGCTTGCGACACCTAAACCTGCTGCTGCTATTCGTTCTGATATGTCGCATGTTATTGATGATGCTACTTCTGCTATACATGATACTTATGATGAAGCTACTTCTATGCTTGATACTACTGTGCCACTTGGTGATTTTCTCGAGGAACGACTTGCTAGGGCTAGAGAGATTGAAAATATTGAATCTGATTATGAGGATGAAAGTGATGATGAAGAATCACTTGTTATTCCTGAGGGTTATTTATTTGATCAAGAAGCTTCTTTAGCTATTTTAGCTTGCAAAGATAGATATGAACTCAAAAGGTTATTAGCTAAATGGAATAAGAAATCTCTAAATGCTAGGATGAGACCTGACCCTGCTTTTGCTACTTCACCTATCTGTGTTACTAATAATGATTATGAATTCTCTGTTGATCCTGATATAATTACTTTGGTTGAATCTGATCCTTTTCATGGCTATGAATCTGAAACTGTTGTGGCACATCTTACTAAATTAAATGATATAGCCACCCTGTTCACTAATGATGAGAGATCTCGTTACTTTTATATCCTTAAAATATTTCCATTCTCATTAAAGGGTGATGCTAAGATATGGTTTAATTCTCTTGATCCTGGTTGTGTGCGTAGTCCCCAGGATATGATCTATTACTTCTCTGCTAAATATTTCCCTGCTCATAAGAAACAAGCTGCTTTAAAGGAAATATACAACTTTGTGCAAATTAAAGAAGAGAGTCTACTTAATGCTTTGCCTGATCATCCTCTTAAGAAAAATGAAATACTTGATATCTTTTATAATGGACTAACCAATGCTTCCAGAGATTACCTGGATAGTTGTGTTGGTTCTCTTTTCAGGGAAAGAAAACCGGATGAAGCTGAAATCTTATTGAATAATATGTTGACAAGTGAAAATAATTGGGCACCTCCTGAGCCAACTCCTGCTCCAATTAATGATCCTATTCCTAAACCAACTCCGAAGAAGAGAGGTATTCTATTTCTCAGTCCCGAAGATATGCAAGAGGCAAAGAAATCTATGAAAAAAAGGTATTAAAGCTGAAGATGTTAAGAATTTACCTCCTATTGAAGAAATACATGGTCTTAATTTATCGCCCGCCGAAGAAACATATGATTTTGATCCTTTACTTATTGAAGAACCTCCAGACCTCGATAACCCGACACAGGTAGTAAAGGTAAATTCTCTCTATAGGTATGATAAAGCTGAAATCCCTCCTACTAAAATTGCTAGTCAGTGTTTGGATGAGTTTGATAATTTTATGTTTAAGCAAGAAGACTTCAATGCTTCTTTCGGTACACAATTAAAACAAGATGCTGATATGATTAAATACTTGGGTGATTATATGGCTAATATTAGAGGTGAACTTAAACTTGTTAGCAAACATGCTTCTATGGTTACCACTCAAGTAGAACAAGTACTTAAAGCTCAAAAGGAATTGCTCAATGAGATGAATAGTAAGAAAAATAATTATGCTGTTAAAGTGGCTACTAGAACTGGTAGAATGACTCAAGAACCTTTGTATCATGAAGGCCACCCTAAGAGAATTGAGCAAGATTCATAGAGAAATAATATTGATGCACTTAGTTCTTCTAAAAAAAAGAAAAAGAAAAATGATAGAACTGTGCAAACTTCTAGTGAACCTATTGCTGAACCACCTAATATTCCAAATGATATCTCTATGTCTGATGCTGAAACGCAATCTGGCAATGAACATGAACCTAATGAAAATGTTAATGATGATGTTCATAATAATGCTCAACCTAGTAATGATAATGATGTAGAAACTGAACCTGCTATTGATCTTGATAACCCACAATCAAAGAATCAACGTTATGATAATAAAGACTTTGTTTCTAGGAAACATGGTAAAGAAAGAGAGCCTTGGGTTCAGAAACCCATGCCTTTTCCTCCCAAACCATCCAAGAAAAAGGATGATGAGGATTTTGAGCGCTTTGCTGAAATGATTAGACCTATCTTTTTGCGTATGCGATTGACTGATATGCTCAAAATGAATCCTTATGCTAAGTACATGAAAGATATTGTTACAAATAAAAGAAAGATACCAGAAGCTGAAATTTCCACCATGCTTGCTAATTATACTTTTAAGGGTGGAATACCAAAGAAACTTGGAGATCCAGGAGTACCTACTATACCATGCCCCATTAAAAGAAACTATGTTAAAACTGCTTTATGTGATCTTGGAGCCGGTGTTAGTGTTATGCCTCTCTCTTTATATCGTAGACTTGACTTGAATAAGTTGACACCTACTGAAATATCTTTGCAAATGGCTGATAAATCAACTGCTATACCTGTCGGTATTTGTGAGGACGTGCCTGTTGTGGTTGCAAACGTTACTATTTTAACAGACTTTGTTATTCTTGATATTCCCGAGGACGATAGTATGTCTATTATTCTTGGAAGACCTTTTCTTAATACTGCAGGGGCTATTATTGATTGCAACAAAGGCAATGTTACTTTTCATGTTAATGGTAATGAACATACAATATACTTTCCGAGGAAACAACCTCAAGTTCATAGTATCAATTCTATCGGAAATATTCCATCGATTATATTTGGAGGTTTTGAATTTCCTCTTCCTACTGTCAAGAAGAAATATGATATACTTATTATTGGGGATGTGCATATCCCCGTTGAGGTAACCTAGTGTTATTCGAAATTTCTCCGGTTTCATGTTAATTGGAATGAGCTTGTTAACAAGACTTGATCAACCTTGTTAGTGGTCCTTTTGATGAGCATGAGATGGATGAAACTAGAAGCACAACCTTCTGTACCCTCTCTATACTTTCTGTTATTTAGTTGAAATAAAGTAAAAATAAATAATTTTCTTTCCGTTATCTGATTATCCGTGCAATATAAAAATACCTCAAAAATAAAAGTTCTCCAAATGCCCTGAAAATTAAATATGATTTTTCTAGAATATTTGAGGATTTATGGAACAAAGAACACACCAGGGGGGCCAACCACCTTGCCACGAGGGTGGAGGGCGCGCGCCCCTGCCTTGTGGGCCCACGGTGGCCCTCCTCCACTTATTCCTACCCCATCTTCTTCTCCTTCCTCCCACAAACACGAAAAACCAACTCAAGCACAAGTTCCAGCCCTCTTTGTTGTAATTTTCGATCTCCTTGCTCAAAGCACCTCTCACAAAACTGCTTGGGGAGATTGTTCCTTGGTATGTGACTCCTCCATTTGTCCAATTAGTTTTTGTTCTAATGCTTTATTCATTGCAAATTTTTGCTGCTTAGGTGACCCTGTTCTCGAGCTTGCATGTCAAATTTATATGGTCAAAAGTAGTTTTGATGCATGATTTAGGCCCTAGGCACTTGTAGGAGTGGTTGCTATCAATATTATTGAGTTTGGTTTACTTTTATTTTGAAGTTACTAAAAAATTTCAGAATTTTTCAGAGGAAGAAATATGCTTAGAAAAATGTTCCAAGGTGGTTCTTCAAGAAGCAAGGACCCAGGCTTGCAATGCGTGATGCTGGCAAAGAGCCACCAAGAGACGCTCCAGTGCGTCCTTGTGAGTGGCCTTCTGAAAATTTTATGGATCGAGCGGGAAATTAAGAAGAATTTAATGCATATTTGCGTAATGCCGGTCTTGATGACTTTGAGGCAGACAAATGCCCCCAGTATCATGATCTCACAAGCTCTTCTGTGAGGAGGTTTGAGTATTCATCTTCGTGTAATTCTCCTTCAGTCATGTTTGATCTTTATGACAAATCTTATACCATGGACTTAGAGGATTTCACTTTTGCTTGCAAACTTCCACAATGGGGTAGTGTCAGGGATCCCCCTAAATCTGAATTTAGAAACTTTCTTGCTAGTATAACTGTAGGGGAATCTAGAGATATAACACAAGCTACCATAGGGAGCATTCACTTTCCTGCTATACATTATTTTGCTCTCTTCATAGGTAGGTGCATAAATGCTAAGGATGAAGCATGTCACATGTGTGTCCCCAATCTTAGCATTCTCAGGAGTGCTGTGTCAGGAGACCAATCTTATCATATGGGAGCCATTGTACCTCGTAGGTTGCATCATAATAGATATAATGGAGATTTCTTTGGAGGAATTTATGCAACCCGCTTAGCTAAATTTCTTGAGATAGACGTTCGTGAAGGAGACATGGAGTTGCCTCCTACTTATTTAGATTTTGATTCTATGGTTTCTCACCATTTTGTCGAGAGGAACGAATTGCCTCTCCAGTACCGACTAATCTTTGACAGACGCCGTGCTGTCCGTATTACTCTCCCTGCTCCTGCTTTCTTTGATTATCAGGCAAGAGGAGGATATACTATTACCAGAGAGGAGGTAGATGAGTACGAGAGGAGAGCGGAGGCCGCTCGTCGCTACACTGCAGCTCAGGAGGCGATAGCCGGTGCATCACAGGACGACCCCAACAACTATTATTATGGATATCAGCCAGGTCAGCCGTGGCCATAAACCAACTTAGGCCAAAAGGCTAAGCTTGGGGGAGTACGTATTTCTCACCGACATTACATTTATGTTCACACACACTCATTGCTAGATGTCGGTGTTCATACTTTTTCATTGTATCATCCATGCTAGTTTATTTCCTTTTATGCTTTCTTCTTGTGTGTTTAATAAACCTTCAGAAAAAACAAAAAAAATTAGTTGTAGCTTTTAATTAATTTACTTTCCATGCTTGTAGTAGTAATTAAAAAGAAAACCCAAAAAATATTTCCTGTTCTTCTTTTGCTTGTTGGAAGCTTTCCCATGTAAATAGTTTTATTTCTTTTCTTTTCTTTGGGGGTCAGTAGGAGAAGACCATGATTAAATTGTTGAAGTGGCTCTTATATGCTTTATTGTTGATTTAACCAAGAGCCCATATTGCTTTGTCTTCTCGTGTTTATTAAATGCTCATAGATTCCAGCTTAGTCCAATGCACGTGCACTCTTATTATTATTCACATCGTTCGGTCGTGCAAGTGAAAGGCAATTATGATGATATATGATGGACTGACTGAGATGAGAAAAGTTGGTATGAACTCGACCTCTTTTGTTTTTGTAAATATGATGAGTTCATTGTTCTTGATTCAGCTTGTTATGAATAAACATGTTTGCAATGACAATTAGAGATCCTAGTTGCTTGTGCCATGCTTGATTAGCTATGAGTTATAATGGTTTATCTTGCGTGCCAACATGCTATTAAAATGGTTATGATGTGGTATGATAGCGTGGTATCCTCCTCTGAATGATTTAAGTGACTCGACTTGGCACATGTTCACGCATGTAGTTGAAACAAATCAACATAGCCTTCACGATATTTATGTTCATGGTGGATTATATCCTACTCATGCTTGCATCCAATGTTTATTAATTTTAATGCATGTACATGGCTGTTGTCGCTCTCTAGTTGGTCGCTTCCCAGTCTTTTGCTAGCCTTCACCTGTACTAAGCGGGAATACTGCTTGTGCATCCAATCCCTTAAACCCCAAAGTTATTCCAGATGAGTCCACTATACCTTCCTATATGCGGTATCTACCTGCCGTTCCAAGTAAATTTGTATGTGCCAAACTATAAACCTTCAAATAATCATCCTGTTTTGTATGCTCGAATAGCTCATGTATCAACTAGGGCTGTCTGTATCTTCCATGCTAGGCGGGTTATTCTCAAGAGGAGTGGACTCCGCTCCTCACTCACGAGAAAATGGCTGGTCATCGAGATGCCCAGTCCCATGCTTTATGCAAACTAAATCAAAAATAATTGCAAAACAAAACTCCCCCTGGGACCTGATGTATGTTGGAGGCACTCATTGCTTCGAGCAAGTCATGGATTGATGTTTGTTGGTGGAGGGGGAGTATAAACTTTACCATTCTGTTTGGGAACCGCCTATAATGTGTGTAGCATGGAAGATATCGCCATCTCTTGGTTGTTATGTTGACAATGAAAGTATACCGCTCAAAATATTATTCACCTCTATTTCAAAACCGAGCTCTGGCACCTCTACAAATCCCTGCTTCCTTCTGTGAAGGCACTATCTATTTACTTTTATCCTAAGTCATCATCCTCTTATTAAAAGCACCAGTTGGAGAGCACCGCTGTGATTTGCATTCATTACTGTTAAATTATATTGGGTGTTGAGGATATAACCATTAAGGGTAAACCGCCCAGGAGGGGTCGGTTCACCTTCACCTATGCTGAAGCCCAAGGAAACCCAGAAGATGGCGCTTTACGGATAAGGCTTAGAGGCCCAGAGCCTGCAGGCGATTTAGGGCCCATGGTAGTAAACCACCATGATTGTATAAACTTGTATTATAAGATAGGAAAGAGGAGACCGAGGCGGACACTTGTATGAGCCAGCCTCGGGACTCTGTAGACCAGCCGGGGTCCTCCTGAGTATATAAAGGGGTGACCCGAACTAGTATAAACTCCCGTGTCCCTTTGTCTGGTTTAACCCCTTCAAGCTAACCCATAGCGATGGCTCCACGACTAAGTCCTTTCACGAGGACAACTGTCGTGACAAACCCACGACAGTTGGCGCCCACCGTGGGGCTATCACACGGTGGTTCTGAGTTCTTGAAGGGCAGCTTCGATGGACTCAAGGGATACGCCATGGGCCGGATGATGAAGAGTCGCCGTGGAAAGCTCTACATCGACAACGCAGGATGGGGTCCCGAGGCCGATTCAATCGAATACGGGTACCGGGTCCCCTTTGGTGGGATTCACGTCTTCATCGGCAAGATCGGCGAACCAGCCCCCGAGCCGGACATCTGCACCGACATCATCAAAACGGCTCGGCGTGCAAGTTCTTCACTGGTTTAGCCCGAGGCAAGGCATGTTTTCGTAGGTGTCGTCCATGGATCGGGGTATGAGGAGGGACCGGTCTCCGATGGAGAAACCGTAGTCCGCAGTGGTGACGAGTCTTCTGGAGAAACCGAATCGCTTTACCAGTTGTAGGACGGCCGGATTGAGGGAGGATCCGAGGGCAACAGTATTTCGGATTCCCCCGGTCTACCAAACCGGGCCGCCATCTTCATGGCCGACACACGATCGGCGCCTCATTCATCTACCGCCGCAGCAGTGCTCTACGGTTCAACGACGGCCACACCAGCAGGGGTAGGAAGCTCGGCGCCGCCTCCGGCCCAAGTCTTATCTGATTTGTTCGATGCTCTTGCGGCACTGATGTCCGTGGAGGTAGACACAGCAGCCAGGGATCAACACGATGCGGAGATTCTAAAAGTTAAAGATCAGATAGCCCAGGCTAAAGCGAACATGGCAGCAGAGAACACCAGGATGGCTACAGAGCGGGCCGAGTTGGAAGCACAGGCTTATCGGATTAGACTGGATCAGAATGCTTCGGAGGAGGTCATGAGAAGAAGGTACCGATCACGTCTCCCGTTGGTTTATGAGCCGTAGAATATTTTCAACACGCCAGGTGCAGGAGCTGGTAACCAACCCACGCTGAACCGGGCGGGGGCGCCGGGAGCAGGAGCGCCGGTTCAGCCGCACGCAACAGACCTGCCTCACCAGAACAACGTTGTACCATCAACGCCGCCTGGGCATTATTCCAACCCGTTGGACAACATTGTGGCCGCCGCTTCGCGTTTGGCGGCCCTCCCAACCGACGGCGAGTCACCAGTTGCAGTGGAAGCGCGTCGGGCCAGGGATCTCCTTTAGACAACACTAAATCAACAGCAAGCATATTCACACAACCGTGAGAGGATTCATTCCACTCCCCGTCCAAGTCGGAGTTATAGCAGACACGTGGAGGACGAACCGGCCGTGTCCAGTAGTGCACGCCACCGAAATTCGCCACAGGGGAACAACCCGGCCGGGGAGGTGCTAAAGCGCAAGATGTTGTGGAACACGGCCGTGCACGTCGAGAGGCCGAGTTGACAGCTCGACACGAAGCATGACAACATACTCCGGTTCACCCCACTGCCTTCGTGGAGCCAGGGGTGATGTTCAGTTCCCTAGGGGTACCATGTTTAACTCCCGCATTGCGTAATGTGCGACTGCCCAAGGATTTCAAGGGACCTCGTAAGGTACCAAATTACACCGCCGATTTGCAGCCAGAGGCGTGGGTGGAGAGCGATGAGATGGCAATGGAGATGTTAGATGTGGATGAGGCGGTGTGTGCTAAATATTTCACCATGATGTTGGAAGGAACAACTCACACTTGGTTGAAGAGCTTGCCGACCAACTCTATTGGTTCATGGGCCAAGTTGAAGCACCGATTTATCCAGAACTTCAAGGATACGTGTAAGCATCCGATGTCAATTGTAGATCTGTCCGCTTGTGTCCGAGAGGAAGGAGAGTCCACGACCCATTGGGTCAAACGGGTCTCGGGATTTTGCATTCGTCAGATCATATCAATGCAGACACCGCAGTGTTAACGTTAGAGGGCAATTGCCGTTTCAAGACGTTGAAACAGAAGTTGGGGAGGCTCAAACGTCACTGCAACGACATGTCAACACTCATGGCCGCTTTGGTTAAGTATGCCGATTCAGATAATACCAAGGATCCGGATTCAGAGGAGGACAAACCGGAGAAGGGAAAGAAGAATGGCGGTGCAAAAGGGTAGCACCACAACCAAGGAGGCCATGGGAATAATGGTAAGCGTAAAGCAGATAGTTCAGATTTGGTGGCTAACACAAATATGCAGCGTCGCAAAGGTAAACCGCCCTAGCGTGGTGGAGGGATGAATCTGGAGTGTTTGTTAAACCAACCCTGCCCGAAGCATGGAACCCAGGAGGCCCCTTCCACACATCTTTGGAAGGATTGTCATATAATGAGGGAGTTCAAGAATTCTGATCTATACCGGTATGATCAGGATCCGCCGGGCGGTTCAGGCCCAGGTTTCCATGGGGGCGGCGGTTCAAGCTCTGGATTTCAGAATAACCAGGGCCATAAGAACAACCATGGTAATAACCAGCAGAATAACCAAGGGAATCAGCAACAGTCAGGTTACCAGAGTCACCCCAAGCAGTTGAACAGCGGACAGTATCATGTGTTCACTACTAGCCTGTGCAAGCGGGATCAGAAACTTCACAAGAGGGCAGTCAATACTGTTGAACCGGCCGTACCACGTTATCTACGATGGTCGGAGCAGCCCAGTGTGTGGAGCAGAGAGGATCACCCGCCCCGGGTTGACAATCCGGGTCAACTAGCCTTGGTGGTAGCACCTCAGGTGGGGGGCTATAAGTTTACCAAGGTTCTGATGGATGGAGGGAGCAGTATCAACATCCTGTACTATGAGACTTTCCGTCGCATGGGGTTGACAGATAAGAATCTTAAACCGTCAAACACTATTTTTCATGGTGTAGTACCAGGTAAATCGGCACACCCTGTTGGAAAGATTGCTTTGGAAGTCGTGTTTGGAGATGAGCATGATTCCAGGTCTGAGACTTTGACCTTTGAGGTGGTGAAAATCCAGAGCCCATATCACGCGCTATTTGGATGGCCGGCTTACGCGAAATTCATGGCGAGACCCTATTATGTCTATTTACAGCTCCAAATGCCTGGTTATAAGGGGACGATCACAGTACATGGAAGTCGAAAGATGGCTTTGGATTGCGAGGAAGGTGAAGCGGCCTATGCTGAATCGCTTTGTGCTACAGAGGAGCTAAAATTCTATAAGGACAATGTAGATCCGGCGGACATGACCCCTCTGAAGAAACCCACAACTGAGCATGACCCGGCCCTGACGTTCAAACCGGCTAATGAGACTAAACTCGTTGACTTCGTCCCTGGTGATTCATCCAAGCAGTTTAGTATCAGTGCCAATCTGGATCCGAAATAGGAAAGCGCGCTCATCGAGTTCATCCATGAGAACCGGGACATCTTTGCATGGAAACCTTCTGACATGCCAGGTGTACCGAGGGAACTCGTTGACCACACTCTCAATATTGATCCTAAGTTTAAACCGGTCAAGCAGTACCTTCGCCATTTTAACGAAGAAAGACACAAGGCCATCGACGAAGAGGTAGCCTGGCTACTGGCAACTGGGTTTATCGTCGAAGTGTTTCATTCCGAATGGTTGGCTAATCCGGTGCTTGTTCTTAAGAAAAACGGCACTTGGCGTATGTGTGTGGACTACACTGATTTGAATAAAGCTTGCCGGTAGATCCTTTCGCTCTCCCGCGTATTGATCAGATCATTGATGCGGCGGCGGGTTGTGAGCGCCTGAGTTTCCTGGATGCTTATTCAGGTTATCATCAGATTAAAATGGAAGTTAAGGACCAGGAGAAGACAGCCTTCATCACTCCTTTTGGAGCCTTCTGCTATGTTTCTATGCCCTTT
Source organism: Triticum dicoccoides (assembly GCF_002162155.2). Classification (NCBI taxonomy): domain Eukaryota; kingdom Viridiplantae; phylum Streptophyta; class Magnoliopsida; order Poales; family Poaceae; genus Triticum; species Triticum dicoccoides. The sequence continues at coordinate 112,592,667 of NC_041392.1, read as the reverse complement.
GGGCTCAAGAGTGCCCAAGCAACCTACCAGCGTTGTGTGCAAAATTGTCTTCACAAGCAGATCGGGCGTAATGTCCATGCCTATGTGGACGATATTGTGGTGAAGTCCAGGAAGCAGGAAACCTTGATAGATGATCTCAAGGAGACGTTCGAGAATCTTCGGGTTTACAAAATGATGCTTAACCCGGACAAATGCGTTTTTGGTGTTCCGGCAGGCAAACTCTTGGGTTTTCTTGTGTCCAACAGAGGTATTGAGGCAAATCCGGAAAAAATCAAAGCAATTACATCCTTGGCTAAACCGGCATGTATCAATGATGTTCAGTGTTTGGCGGGCCGGATTACAGCCCTCAGTCGGTTTATCAGCCGTTTGGGAGAGAAGGCGATTCCCCTGAATCAGATGTTGAAGAAGACAGATAAATTCGTCTGGAGTGACGCTGCCAATGCGGCATTTGAGGATTTGAAGCGGCAGCTGGCTGAACCGCCAGTCCTCGCTACTTCGGTTGATAATGAGCCTCTATTGTTGTATGTGGCTGCCAATGCCCGAGCGGTCAGTGTGGCGATTGTGGTTGAGCGTAAAGAGGCTGGAAAATAATATCTGGTTCAACGACCAGTCTATTATATCAGTGAGGTACTGATCGAATCAAAGCAAAGATATCCGCATTGGCCGAAGCTAGTGTATGGAGTTTTTATGGCAAGTAGGAAACTCAAGCAATACTTTCAAGGCCATCCTATCACAGTGGTTAGTTCTGCTCCCTTGGGCGATATAATCCAGAATAGAGAAGCAACTGGCCGGGTTGCGAAGTGGGCGATTGAGCTTGGTCCCCATGGTTTGAAGTATACGCCCCGAACAGCCATCAAATCTCAGGCACTTGTTGACTTCATCAATGATTGGACTGAGTTACAGGCACCAGAGGACAAACCAGATAATACATACTGGACCATTCACTTTGATGGATCTAGGCAGTTGGAAGGTTCGGGGGCTGGGGTTGTCCTCACTTCCCCTCGAGGAGATAAGATTTGTTATGTTCTCCGCTTAATGTTTCCTTGTACTAACAATGCAGTGGAGTACGAGGCCTTACTCCATGGCCTTCGTGTGGCTAAGGAAATGAACTTAAGCCGGGTTCGACGCTTTGGAGATTCTGATCTGGTGGCTCAGCAAGTTTCTGGTACTTGGGATTCTAAGGACCCACTCATGGTGGCTTATAGGCGCGAGGTGGATATTGTAGCAGGTCACTTTAAGGGTTATCTGGTGGAACACATCGACCGGCGCAAGAATGAGGCAGCAGATGCTCTAAGCCGGCTGGGATCTCAGCGTAAACCGATACCACCCAATACCTTTCTAGATATCTTGCATAACCCATCTGTAAAGTTGCCTACAGAGGAGGATTTAGCTGTTCCTGATCCAGAGGCCCAGTTGGTAGCCGTTTTACATGCCACTCTGGATTGGACGGTTCCATATTTAGCGTATCTGAACCGGGGCGAATTACCAGATGATGAACTTCTCGCCAGACAGATAGTCCGGCGGTCCAAGTCTATGGTTGTTCACAATGGCGAGTTGCACCGATCTAGCGTTTCAGGCGTATTCCAACGTTGTGTTTCTCCTGAAGAAGGACAAGAGATTCTATGTGAAATCCATGAAGGGGATTGCGGTCACCATGCCGGTTCAAAGTCCTTGGTGGCTAAAGCTTTCCGACACGGGTTCTACTGGTTGACAGCTCATTCTGATGCGGAAGACTTGGTAAAGCGGTGTGACGCTTGTCAGAAATTTTCACGTCGAGCTCATGTTCCGGCTCAAGAGTTACGCATGATTCCCATCACTTGGCCGTTTGCTACTTGGGGGCTTGATATGGCTGGACCCTTTAAGCGCTCCAAGGACAAGAAGACCCACCTGTTGGTGGCGGTTGACAAGTTCACCAAATGGGTTGAAGCGGAGCCCATTAGTAAATGTGACGCAGCCACGGCGGTTCAATTTCTCAAAAAGATTATTTTCCGTTTCGGCTTTCCACATAGCATCATCACAGATAATGGTACGAACCTTTCTAAAGGTGAGATGGAGGAGTTTTGCCAACAAGAGCACATCCGGCTTGATGTAGCGTCCATGGCTCACCCCTAGTCTAATGGTCAAGCTGAGAGGGCGAATCAAGAAATCCTGAAGGGTATCAAACCTCGGCTTATGGTCCCTCTGAAGCGGACGCCGGGTTGTTGGGTGGAAGAATTACCATCTGTGTTATCGAGTATAAATACCACCCCAAACCGATCTACGGGATATACACCTTTTTTCCTGGTTTATGGGGCTGAGGCTGTCCTCCCAAGTGATATTTGTCACGACTCGCCCCGGGTTGCGAATTATGTTGAAGCGGACAACGAGCAAGCATGCCAAGAGGCACTGGACCTGTTAGATGAGAAACGAGACATGGCTTTGGTTCGGTCGGCGATTTATCAACAAGACCTGCGGCGTTATCATAGCCACCGGGTTAGGACAAGAACCTTTCAAGAAGGCGATTTGGTACTTCGGCTCATTCAAGACCAGACTGATATGCACAAGTTATCCCCACCTTGGGAAGGGCCCTTTGTGGTCAGCAAAAATTTGCACAACGGATCATACTACCTCATTGACGTTCGAGAAGACTCACGTAGCTCTGAGGAGGAGACCTGGCGGCCATGGAACATAGCTCTCCTATGGCCTTATTACACTTGAAGCCACAGGCTTTTCTTATGTACATATTTCAACAATGTATATATTATGATCAATATAATAAACCGGCATCCTTGCTATTAAGCAGGGTCTCCATCGGTTTTTCTTTAAATATCTGTTAACTTGGGGGCTTCAGCTAATAAAGCGAAGTACTACCTGTTAGCCCGGCTACCATGCCACCATCTAGCTTGGGAGCTTCACACCCAAGGGGACAAAGAGAGTTTGATTGCTCAAAGCATGACTCAAACATAGGCACCCATTGAGCACAACTCACAAAGTTACTTGGGGGCTCTTTGTGTCAAATACCAAAGAGTTTGAAAGGACCCTTGTAGCTGGGTATCGACCCACGGCTTGGAAGCCTGGTGTATTCACCTAAAACCCCGGGTTAACCTGCCTTCATCAAGTAAGCCACTCCTATCTAGGTAATCCTGGCATGACCCGTCGAACGTTTGACAGTTACTCTCATTGAGACCCTGAACTTGTCAAAGTTAAAATGATGATTGGTTAAATGGTTTAACTCAGTGGCCTGGCAGCCCATGAAAAGCCTCGATTTGGGCCTGGCAGCCCTTGAAAAGCCTCGACCATGGTTTTTGTTTGCTTCTTGCCAAGTTTTTGTTTTTCGTAAGGTTTATGTTAAACCGGTGTTTTTTAACCCGGTATGGCATACGGATCTTCTGTTAAAGCATACAATTAAAGGTAACCCGGCATCCTTCAAAACCAGTCTGGCTTTGACACCTTGTCTCCAGCAATCGGCCGGTGTTCATCACAACCCGGTTCTATATCATATATATACCAGCATGGCATGGTGGAAGTTGGGTTTTCACCCTTCTTCAAATCACAATTGGTAAACCAACAACAATGTTTTGTATCACAGGTATGATTTATTATTGCTGCAACCATAGTTGCTTACCAAGTTGTGTTGGGTATTTTGACCCGTCCGGTGGTAAACCGCCCGGACAGATTTTTCTTATGCAGACACAAAGATTGCATAATATTGTGAAAATACATAAGCTAGTACTGAAATTATCATGACGAATCAACGCAAAGTGTATCCCAGTGCACGATGGCAATGGATTAAAGTATTTTCACTAGACTATTACAAGGTGCTTGAAAGCCCAAAGTATGTTGTTTCCAACAGAACAAGGTTTCTGGAGCATCACTCTGATTGCCGGATCAAGTCTCATTACCATGTTGATGCGAAGTTGATGGGTCATTTGGCGTCTGATCAGCCTCCTCCTCCCCACCTAGCGGCTGGAAGTTTGTGGTGGTCCAGTCAATCCGGGTTAAGGCCTGAAAGATAGCTTCTTCACTGATAAGTTCTGACGGATCAATGTCAGGGGCATAAGTGTGCTTACGGATTCGCGGAATAAGATTTTGTGCCTCCGGCATAACAGTGTTAACCCGTTTGTTGTTGGCATCATAATAAGACCGGTGAACAGTCAAGTTAGCATCTCCTGCCAGCTGACTCGCCAGAGGACGCATTTCCGTTGTCACTTTTTTAAGGGCTTCATCATCAAAATCTGCCCCGTTTTCTTGTGTGCTTGGAAAGCCTTTGGCAAGGTCAGCCGGATCCAAGTCGGCTATCCACGCTTTGTCTCGGGTAAGTGCCAACAAAGCGCCAGCCCTGGCAGCAGATCGCTTTACCTCTTCTATCTGTGCTGGTGCCATGGATAGCCTTGCCAGAGTGTCCTTGATCAGTGTTGGGGCCGGATTGTCATAGGATGCTGCGCAGATAACACGTTGAGCACCGGCGTATAGTTGTTCAAGCAGAGTATATGCTGCTTTCAGCTTCATCCGTACATCTGAGCCCAGATGAGTAATGCGGCTACCTGCAACGGTTTAAGAATTTCATATTTCAACCGGCACCTTACAAGATGGATATTTCAGATGCCTTAATAGGAGTACTTACCAAATACTGCGGAAGTCATGGCGTTCACTTTACGCTTCAACCCAGAAAGTTCTTCTGCCACCGGTTTAAGAGCAGACTTGGCGTCTTCAGCCTGTTTCAGCAATGTACCCTTCTCAGTGTCCCAACTGGCACATTCAGTCTTGAATTCTTCCTTCAGTCGTTCCATGGAAGTTAAAGCGGCTCGAAGTTCATCTTTGGCCTTAGAAGATTCTTCTTGATGAGATTTGATACTCTCTTGAAGATCAGCAGTCTGCGTCCGTTGATGGTTTATGTCAGCCTGCCACAATCAGAGGAGCATATCAATATTTTATCAAAAGTCCCAATCATACAACTGGTTCTACACTTGGCACTTGGGGGCTAATGCGGATTGCTTCTTTCCTACTGCTTATTCAAAGTCCCGAGGATTAATACAAGTTTCAATCATGGCACTTGGGGGCTAATGTGTATTTGTTTAAAAAACTTAAAAGTCAACAATGTGCAGTTTGGAAGTTCAAAAGTCCCGGTTTGTCTTTCCAAGCTAAACCGGCCCTTGGGGGCTACAGGATACAAGGCAGTGAAAATACAAAGATAAGGATGAAAATGTTTACCTCGTAGCGTTCCTTCATCAGATTTACCAAGTCAGCCTCATTATCTCGGTTTGTATAAAGCCGGTTCAAGAGTCCAGAATGAAGATCCTGGGCAGAAAGATTAGCATATTTTGACAAGTCAGCTTCCATCTTCCTCTTGCCCATAGAAGTAAACTCATCCTTGGCGGTATGTTTTGCCAAGGTAACTGGATTGCCCGGAGCGGTATAAGCAGTGCCAGTAACAATAACGTCATCATCTTTGGCTGGGTTAGGAGTGGTAGCAGGGCTTGGGGGATTAGCAGTTGACCTCAGTGGATCAACAACCGGACTTGCAGGTATAGCATGTGGACTTGAGGTGCCATCATGTGCGGCCGGATCAGCTTCCGGCGGATCAGCGTTGTTAGTTGGCTCCGGCGGGACAGAATCATCCATGATATTATCAAGATTTTTATCAGGATTTTCAGGAGTTTTCTCCGGTTCAACTTTGCTGGTAGGGGCACTGGTCTTGGCCTTCTTACTCAGACGAGCTTTAGCACTAATATTAAAACAAGGATTAGCATGATTAACCGAATTATGAAGGAGAAGGGAGGGCTGTATGCTTACCCAGGGACGGTTTTCAGTGGAGGCAGCTGAGTGGTTGATGAACCGCCGGACGAATTAGAAGATACCTGGTAGTTTGAATCACATGGATTGAGAGGGCATCGGAAGAAACCTTTGAAAACATAACGTTTTTCAGGAGAACAAGCAACCTCTGGACGACGTTTCCGGTTTGGTGTATGAGGTAAACCGGAAGAAGACCTGTTGACCACTGTGCCGGGTTGTGCGACGCCCTTCGGTTTGCTGTGTCTTCAAGGAAAGTTTTTGATCCAAATGAGCAACAGGGTGAGAGATTTCACTTTCCGAACTGCACGGCGAAATTGTTGAACCAGCACAAGTTCTGAGTCAGAAAGATAAATTACCTCAACATGATCTGCATGGCTGGCCTCCGCATCATCCTGGGAGTAATCATTATCAGTAAAATATATGAATAGAAGTCAAGGGAGTCAAACTTTACCTCTTCAGCCGAGTCACCGACATCCTCTGGTGGTTCCGAAGACTCAGCAGTTTTCTTTTTGGCAGCTCTCTTGATGACCTTGGTCTTAACACGAGGAGCCTTAGCCGCTTTGTCTTGAGATTTCCTTTTCCAGAAGGAGCTATTGGCCTATGAGATTGCACAAAGGGTTATTATAGCAGTGTTAAAGCGGAGAAGAAACAGGAAAAGTACAAGGTTAAAATCTTTACCGCTGGCGGTTTGTTGGAGGTATAAAAAGGACGCAGACCAATTTGAGTACATATGGTGAGCGGTTCGTCAAGTACTTTCTTTACACCTTCAGTGACTTCATCGTCAGTCAGTTCTATTTCATTAAACCGTTGTGGATCATTGGTGTTGCCGGTATATTCAAACATCAGTCCGGGCCGGCGGCTTAAAGGTAGAATGCACCATGAAATCCAACAGCGGACGAGATCAACACTAGTTAAACCGTTGGCAAGGAAAGCCCGGAGTTTGGCGAGTTGAGGTGCATAGGCTTGTCGGTCTTTGCAGACAATCTCTGAGGTAAAGGGTGATTATTGCTGAGCCGGTGTGGACGGTAGCCCGGTAAAGGATTCTCTTCAGCAAGGGCAGTATTCTGACAGTAGAACCAGGTTTGGTTCCAGTCTTTTGGATGGCTATGAAGTTTGGCGTGAGGAAATTCAACCTCTTTCCTCTTTTGGATCGACACACCACCAAGTTCAGTATTGGGTCCGTCAGAAAATTCAGTCCGACGGTTTAAGTGAAAGAGATCTTGAAAGAGGTCGACAGTTGGTTCTTCTTGCAGGTAAACCTCGCAGAATACTTGCAAATCGCATATGTTGGACACAGAATTTGATCCAATATCTTGAGGATGAAGTTGGAACCTAGCAAGAACATCCCAGAATTTTTTTGATCCGGGAGGACTGAAACCTCGAGCTAAATGTTGCATGAACACAAGCACTTCTCCATCTTGAGGCTCAGGAGGGCACTCAGGGCCAGGAACTCGCCAATGGAGGACATTTTTTGAAGCTAAAGCACCTGTGGTGACATATTCATTGATTTGCGTTTCTGTGATCCGAGATGGAACCCAGTTGCAAGCAGCAAATTGCTTCGTCATCTTACAAAGTCTGTAAAAGGAAAATGGACGGTTTACGATTGGCGGTTCATATGTGTTTGTCAAATGTTAAACCGGCAATTCAAGGTATACGTATGAAGTGAACCAGGCATGGATGTTCAAGTCTAGATGGCGGTTTAAGAGAGGGCTAATGACATATGACGGATTATCAATACTAAAGGATAAACCGCCCTTGGGAGGCAGAACCCAATCTGAAAATTTGTTAAGTGTTGCGGAAACAAGTTTCACAAGATGGTGATATAATTTTGGATCTACCGTTGTTCAAAAAACAAATTTTTCTGAGTCTTACAATGGTGTTAAATAGAACAGAGAAGGTTCAGATAAGGATTAATACAGGAACAGTAAGATGCTGTAGTATAGCAGATTAAAGCTACAGATCCAGCCGCAAGGGGAAACTATCAGGCCTAGCTAGATTCAGTACGATGCTAAAGGAAAAGCAGAGAAAATACTGATGAACACTGACGAACACCGAAGAAACTTCAAAACCCTAATGCAGATTTAACAAGTAAAGGGAAGGAGTATTTACCAGAGACACGCAGCGGCGGAGTATCTTAAGAGATCTGGTACGAACAGGGTGATGCAGCGGCCTAGTTGGTGCAGACTGGAAGATCGAGGACGGCAGCGGCGGCGATGCTTGAGGTCTTCGGGTCGCGAGGAGGAAGACGATGCGAATAGGAAAGGGGGGAAATGGAAGGCGCCCCGGTCTTATTTATAAGGGAAGTGGAATAAAATAGCAAGCATGAAAATCGAGGAGTCAGGAGCGGCAAAAGAGGATGTAGCTGTCGCCTCGATCTTCGGGAATTAATTAAAGAGAAGGGAATCTTCATAAATCTTTTTATACAGGGATGACGTCACAATGATTTACTGCAGTGATAGAAGATGACATCATGGCGGTTCACCAAAGTTCACAGGGAGAAGACAATATGGTGGTTTACGAAAATTGTCAGAAAGTCAGGTAGTTTTTTCTAAGGATTGAAGATTGACATGAACAGGTTCAAATCAATCTGGGGCCTAATGTTGAGGATATAACCATTAAGGGTAAACCACCCAGGAGGGGTCGGTTCACCTTCACCTATGCTGAAGCCCAAGGAAACCCAGAAGATGGCTCTTTACGGATAAGGCTTAGAGGCCCAGAGCCCGCAGGCGATTTAGGGCCCATGGTAGTAAACCGCCATGATTGTATAAACTTGTATTATAAGATAGGAAAGAGGAGACCGAGGCGGACACTTGTATGAGCCAGCCTCGGGACTCTGTAGACTGGCCGGGGTCCTCCTGAGTATATAAAGGGGTGACCCGGCGGCGGTTCAAGGAGAGAGAACAACAACTCGAGAGCCAGACAAAGCGGATTCACTCCCTGGCCTTCGAACCCATAGCAATACCAATCACAACTAGACGTTGGCTTTTACCTTCATCGAAGGGGCCGAACTAGTATAAACTCCCGTGTCCCTTTGTCAGGTTTAACCCCTTCAAGCTAACTCGTAGCGATGGCTCCACGACTAAGTCCTTTCACGAGGACAACTGTCGTGACAAACCCACGACATTGGGTGTGACTATGACTGGATCTCTTTTACCATGAATTACAATGTCTAGTCAGTCCTTGATCTTTAAAGGTGCTCTGCATTTATGTTTTGTGGTCTCAGAAAGGGCTAGCGAGATACCATCTTGTTATATCATATTATGATTGTTTTGAGAAAGTGTTGTCATCCGAGATTTATTATTATGGCTTGCTAGTTGATTATGCTATTGATATGGGTAATCATGAGACCTGAGAATTATTGCAAATATGGTTAGTTATAATCTTTGCTGAAAACTTGAATGCTAGCTTGACATATTTACAACAACAAGAGCAAACAGAGTTTGTAAAAGTTTTTCTTTATTTCTTTCATTTTGTCAACTGAATTGCTTGAGGACAAGCAAGGGTTTAAGCTTGGGGGAGTTGATACTTCTCCGTCGTATCTACTTTTCCAAACACTTTTGCCCTTGTTTTGGACTCTAACTTGTATGATTTGAATGGAACTAACCCGGACTGACGCTGTTTTCAGCAGAATTGCCATGATGTTGTTTTATGTGCAGAAAACAAAAGTTCTCGGAATGACCTGAAACTCCACGGAATATCTTACAATAAATAATAAAAAATCCTCGCCAAAGATGAAGACCAGGGGGCCCACAGCCTTGCCACGAGGGTGGGGGCGCGCCCCCCTACCTCGTGGGCCCCCTGGAGACCTCCTGACTCCAACTCCGACTCTGTATAACTGCTTTCGGGGAGAAAAAAAAGAGAAGATTTCATCGCGTTTTACGATACGAAGCCGCCGCCAAGCCCTAAAACCTCTCGGGAGGGCTGATTTGGAGTCCGTTCGGGGCTCCGGAGAGGGGGATTCATCGCCATCGTCATCATCAACCATCCTGCATCACCAATTTCATGATGCTCACCGCCGTGCGTGAGTAATTCCATCGTAGGCTTGCTGGACGGTGATGGGTTGGATGAGATTTATCATGTAATCGAGTTAGTTTTGTTAGGATTTGATCCCTAGTATCCACTATGTTCTGAGATTGATTGTGCTATGACTTTGCTATGCTTAATGCTTGTCACTAGGGCCCGAGTGCCATGATTTCAGATCTGAACCTATTATGTTTTCATCAATATATGAGAGTTCTTGATCCTATCTTGCAAGTCTATAGTCACCTATTATGTGTTATGATCCGTTAACCCCGAAGTGACAATAATCGGGATACTTACCAGTGATGACCGTAGTTTGAGGAGTTCCTGTATTCACTATGTGTTAATGCTTTGTTCCGGTTCTCTATTAAAAGGAGGCCTTAATATCCCTTAGTTTCCATTAGGACCCCGCTGCCACGGGAGGGTAGGACAAAAGATGTCATGCGAGTTCTTTTCCATAAGCACATATGACTATATTCGGAATACATGCCTACATTACATTGACGAATTGGAGCTAGTTCTGTGTAACCCTATGTTATGACTGTTACATGATGAACCGCATCCGGCATAATTATCCATCACTGATCCGATGCCTATGAGCTTTCCATATACTGGTTTACACTTATTTACTTTCCCGTTGCTATTGTTACAATCACTACATAATACCAAAAATATTACTTTGCTTTCATTACTCTTTTGTTACCGTTACCATCACTATCATATTACTTTGCTACTAAACACTTTGCTGCAGATACTGAGTTTCCAGGTGTGGTTGAATTGACCACTTAGCTGCTAATACTTGAGAATATTCTTTGGCTCCCCTTATGTCGAATCAATAAATTTGGGTTGAATACCCTACCCTCGAAAGCTGTTGCGATCCCCTATACTTGTGGGTTATCACCGGCCGCCTCCCCCTTGCTCCTTTATATACGGGGGCAGGGGGCACCCTAGAACACACAAGTTGACCATTGATCTCCCAGCCGTGTGCGGTGCCCCCCTCCACCATAATCCACCTCGATCATATCATAGCAGTGCTTAGGCAAAGCCCTGCGTCGGTAGCATCATCATCACCGTCATCACGCCGTCATGCTGATGAAACTCTCCCATGAAGCTCTGCTGGATTGAAGTTCGTGGGACGTCATCAAGCTGAATGTGTGCTGAACTCGGAGGTGCCGTGCGTTCGGTACTTGGATCGGTCGGATCGTGAAGACGTACGACTACCTCAACCGCCTTGTGCTAACGCTTCCGCTTTCGGTCTATGAGGGTACGTGGGCACACTCTCCCTTGTCGTTGCTATGCATCACCATGATCTTGTGTGTGCATAGGAATTTTTTTGAAATTACTACGTTCCCCAAAAGTTTCATCCGAGCCAGGTTTATGCGTAGATGTTATATGCACGAGTAGAACACAAAGGAGTTGTGGGCGTGGGTATATACATATTGCTTGCTGATACGTCCCCAACGTATCTATAATTTTTGATTGCTCCATGCTATTATATTATCTATTTTGGATGTTATTGGGCTTATTTTTACACTTTTATACTCTTTTTGGGACTAACCTATTAACCGGAGGCCCAGCCCAAATTGCTGTTTTTTTGCCTATTTTAGAGTTTCGCCGAAAAGGAATATCAAATGGAGTCCAAACGGAATGAAACCTTCGGGAGCGTTACTTTTGGAACAAACATGATCGAGGAGACTTGGAGTGGACGTCAAGCAATCAACGAGGCGGCCACAAGGCAGGGGGCGCGGCCACCCCCTGGGTGTGCCCTCCACCCTCGTGGACCCCTTGTTGCTCCACCAACGTACTTCTTCCTCCTATATATGTCCATATACCCTAAAATCATCAGACAACAGAATAGATCGGGAGTTTCGCCGCCAGAAGCCTCCGTAGCCAGCGAAAACCAATCTAGACCCGTTCCGGCACCCTGCCGGAGGGGGGAATCCCTCTCCGGTGGCCATCTTCATCATCCGGCACTCTCCATGACGAGGAGGGAGTAGTTCTCCCTCGGGGTTGAGGGTATGTACCAGTAGCTATGTGTTTGATCTCTCTCTCTCTCTCTCGTGTTCTTGAGGTGGTACGATCTTGATGTATCGCGAGCTTTGCTATTATAGTTGGATCTTATGATGTTTCTCCCCTCTACTCTCTTGTGATGAATTGAGTTTTCCTATCGGATTGAGTCTTTAATGATTTGAGAACACTTGATGTATGTCTTGCATGTGCTTATCTGTGGTGACAATGGGATATCACGTGATCCACTTGATGTATGTTTTGGTGATCAACTTGCGAGTTCCGTGACCTCGTGAACTTATGCATAGGGGTTGGCACACATTTTCGTCTTGACTCTCCAGTAGAAACTTTGGGGCACTTTTTGAAGTTCTTTGTGTTGGTTGAATAGATGAATCTGAGATTGTGTGATGCATATCGTATAATCATACCCACGGATACTTGAGGAGACATTGGAGTATCTAGGTGACATTAGGCTTTTGGTTGATTTGTGTCTTAAGGTGGTATTCTAGTACGAACTCTAGGGCTGTTTGTGACACTTATAGGAATAGCCCAACGGATTGATTGGAAAGAATAACTTTGAGGTGGTTTCGTACCCTACCATAATCTCTTCGTTTGTTCTCCGCTATTAGTGACTTTGGAGTGACTCTTTGTTCCATGTTGAGGGATAGTTATATGACCCAATTATGTTATTATTGTTGAGAGAACTTGCACTAGTGAAAGTATGAACCCTAGGCCTTGTTTCAACACATTGCAATACCGTTTGTGCTCACTTTTATCATTAGTTACCTTTCTGTTTTTATATTTTCAGATTAAAAAAACCTATATCTACTATCCATATTGCACTTGTATCACCATCTCTTCGCCGAACTAGTGCACCTATACAATTTACCATTGTATTGGGTGTGTTGGGGACACAAGAGACTCTTTGTTATTTGGTTGCAGGGTTGTTTGAGAGAGACCATCTTCATCCTACGCCTCCCACGGATTGATAAACCTTTGGTCATCCACTTGAGGGAAATTTGCTACTTCCCTACAAACCTCTGCACTTGGAGGCCCAACAACGTCTACAAGAAGAAGTTTGTGTAGTAGACATCACTTGCCGTCACTAGTTGATTCTTTATTCGTCGGTATTGTTGGATGAAGCGGCCCAGACCGACATTACGCGTATGCTTGCGCGAGACTGGTTCTACCGAAGTGCTTCGCACACAGGTGGCTGGTTGGTGTTAGTTTCTCCAACTTCAGTTGAATCAGATTCAATGAACAGGGTTCTTTCTAAAGATCAAAAAGCAATCACTATACCGCGTTGTGGTTTTTGATGTGTAGGTAAGAACAGTTCTTGCTCAGCCCGTAGCAGCCACGTAAAACTTGCAACAACAAAGTAGAGGACATCTAACTTGTTTTTGAAAGGCATGTTGTGATGTGATATGGTCAAGACGTGATGAGATATAAATTGTTGTATGAGATGATCATGTTTTGTTAAAGTTATCGGCAACTGGCAGGAGCCTTATGGTTGTCTCTTTGTTGCATAAGATGCAAGTGCCATGTAATTGCTTTACTTTATGGCTATGCGATAGCAATAGTTGCAAAAGCAATAGTTGGCGAGACGACCATCACTACAAAAAATACACTTCCGTGATGATACGTGTTTGTCACAGTAGGTCGCGTTTTTTGTCATGCATGTACATCCATGACGATTTTTGACAGAATCAAGATAGTCATACCTGTGCTGTCACAGAAGTGTTCCATGACATTACCAAAATTATCATCACGGAAGTGTCCACTTCCATGACGATAAATCGTGCGTCACAGAAGTGCTTTCGTCAAGGGTGACCGACATGTGGCATCCACCGTTAAGCTATCGGGTCGGGTTTTGGATCCGATAACCCGTTAACAACCCCGACCAATGGGGATTTTCCACGTGTAAAATCATCATTGGCTGGAGGAAACACGTGTCGGCTCACCGTTGGGATAGATGTCATCCGCTCATTGGACTGAAGGCGCCTATGATACGGCGACACGTGGCACAGCCCAACAGAGGCCCATTCCTGTGAAAAGGCCGGCCCGTTTGACTTGGTCAAAAGGTGGCGGGCCAGCCCACAAAAAGCCTGTTAATGGCCTGTTCGCATATAGCCCATTTACAGCCTGCTAACCCAGGGCCCGTTATGCCCTATCCGAATTAGGCCCAGTAGCGTCATCTGGGCCATCCAATATGATTCAGCCTATTTTAACTTCCAGCCCATGTGTGGCCCATGACTTCTTTCGGCCCATATGAGGACCTTTGTAACTCTTGGCCCATTAACGGCCCGTGGTGAAACTGGCCCGTAATGAACAGTGTATCACTTTATACCCATTAACGGCCCATTATTCCACTGGGCCGTTTCCAGCCTAAGTTATCTTTTGGCCTTATCAGGGCCCATTGATTCTTGGGCTCATCTGCAGCATTCAGTTACATACGGCCCGTTACTGTCATTTTCTGCTTGTGGGCCAAATTCAGCCCGTCATTACAGTCGGCCCGTTTGTGGACCGTTAATACGTTGGGTCGTTTTCATGTCAAAAAAAAACCCATTGGGCTGTTTTCATAGAGTTATCAAATACGGCCTATTAACAGCCCGTTATGGTCCAGGAATAGTATGGCCCATGATTGGTGAAATGATGATACACCCCGTAGAAGGCCCATGGATCCTACGGCCCGTATGATGCCCATGGATAGTACGGCCCGTAGAAGGCCCATGGATCGTACGGCCCGTAGAAGGCCCATGGACCCTACGGCCCGTAGAAGGCCCATGGACCCTAAGGCCCGTATAGAAGGCCGATGGATCCTACGGCCGGACGAAGGCCCATGGATCATGCGGCCTGCAGGAGGCCCATGGTTACAACAGTCCGTGTGTTGCCATTATTATTTTGGCCTAGTTACCAAAAATAGGCTATTGTGGCCACTAGAAAAAAAACAGAAAAAGAACTGCAGTGACTACAAGAAAACAACTAAACAAGACAATAAGGAAATAAATAAGCAAGCAATTAATGCTAGCCTATTACCGCTATTACACATATTACATCCACTGGGCATCAAAGTTCGCCACCAGTGCAAATATAGGGAACAAAGCAGCACATTACATACACTGGCCGTCAAAATTGGCCACCAGTGCAAATAAACGCGGCAGCAAAACAAGAGCATAACTGGAACAACTTCAGAAGAGCTTCAGAAACATTATCCTGGGTATCCACCATGCTGGCAATAAGCTTAGCAAGCTGATTAGCTTTGTCCCGTTTGGCGCTAAAATCCTCCAACACTTGTTGTTGCACCAAAAAGTATGCATCTGAATGCTCCAGGGACTTCCGCAGTCCTTCCGCTTCTTGTCGCAGCACAGCTGATCGATGTCTTTCAGCTTGTAGTTGAGACTCAAGAAACCGAACTGATTCAGACAGTGAGTTTGAATAGCTTGTGCAAGCGGTAGTGGCCAGTAACTCAAACACTAAACCAAGACAGGACTTTGGGGTTGTCTCGCTGTCTTCAAGATAGTCTTCCTTAGCTGTTTTATCAGCTTTGTTGGAGACCAACAAGGATGTGTCACTATCCTGAACCTTATCTGCATTACTTCCTTTACCATTGCTTAATAAGGCACTCTTCCCCAATATTCTGTCAGCATTCTAAAAGAAGAAACAAGCAGACACATAACAAGTTTAGCATGTACTAGTATATGAAACTCATTTCGGTGAACCAGTTCATTAGTAAGGTGGATAGGATTAAACTACCAAGTCTTCTATTGCCAAGTACTTGTACATAATAAAAGCATCAAACAAACATATATCTATGTCCTATGGTCACTGCATTGTCTTGCCAAATCAAAATAGAGACACGGTTCAAATCATATCAGTTCAAGACAAAGCAGCAGTGAAAGAATACAAAGCGTGGGAAACTACACGGCACAACAAGATTTCAGATGGGTACCATGGGTCTACATGTACAACAACACTATTGGCTCTATTGTGATGCTAGTAATGTGCATGATATGAAAGTCAACTGTATACACAATTGAAATTGAAATCAAAAGAGCTATTGATAAGAGCAAACCTGTTAAAGAAACATGCATGAACATACCTGTTGTGCCATTGGAGTTTTGATTGGATCCTTCAATTTAAAAATAAGTTTGTATGAGTAAATATAGTGATACAAGAGCAAAGCAATCATAGTTAAAAAAGGCGCGCCTAAGCGAGCGCTTAAGCGCGCCTAGGCTCTAGGCGTTGGCAAAATGCATTGTGCATAACTACGCATAATCTGTGCATAACTGCGCATAAGCATGCGCTTTGGTCAGTAAAGCGCAAGGTGGTGGCCAAACACATAATTAACGCCTAGCGCTTTTTTGAACTATGATAGCAATGGAATCTTAAATTAGAACAGTTGTTCTTCAGGTTTTGGCACTTGTTCTACATGAACAGAGTACAATAAGACTCAAGAATATAATACTTAAAAATAGAAAATGAGCTCATAGACCTTACCACATTCTTGGTTTGGGACCAGTACAGAACAAGGCGTTCCCAGTCATCGTCCAGTAAATGTGTCTCAGGAGAACGTAAGGGAATTTGATGAGTTTCTTTACCGGTGAAGTACGTTTTCTTCAGGTAATTCTGATACTGCCACCAAGCATTCTTGAAGATAGCAGAGGTATTAGCACAGGTTACCTCATCCTGAGTTTCCAAATCGGTCCTTCTCTATAGAGAAAAATGGGAAAATTTGTTGTATTATAACCATCATGGAGGTAGGATGTATGGGACGAAGCAAAGTAATTGCCATGAATAACATTACTTACACATAACTCCTAGACAAACACCTGCAACTGGCATTTTCCTTCATCTTCAGTATAATATTTCCAAGATGGGAAGATACGCACATACGATTTAACAACATCAAATGTGATAGATGCTAAACTACGACTAGCTGGTTGTGCTTCCTCCACAGGAATATGCGTACTAACTGGTGGAGTTGGGGTTCGCCGTGATAGTGCTGGCCCTTTGGGAACTGGAGCTGCCTTACTAACTGCTCTTGTTTGGGAGCTCTGTGGTGGAGATGGTGCTGTGTCAACAGGAACTGGGTTACTATCGGCTGGGGTTGGGGTTAGATTGGGTGAAGCTGGTTCTCTGTCCATCGCAGTAGGGGTACAATCTGTGAGAGTTTGGGTTATGTGTGGTAGGGCTGGTTCTTGTGCATGTACAACCGGGGTGCTATCTCCACCAAGAGGTGGCACTGTTTTATTTGAAAACCGTGTTTTTAGTCCGCTAGATACTGGCATCACCCGCTCCAATTCAAATGGCTGATAAACAGGAAACATAGTTGAATGTACAGACATTGTATGAGAGACAGATGCAATAGATAGTGTAGAAAAAAGAAGGCATGAAATAGTTGACATGTATATTGTTTAACTATAACGGATAGCATGACATAATTTCACATATATGATGTCTATCTAAACTGGATAGCATATCATAACATAATTCAAAGATACGATGAATAACTAAACAGGATCGCATGACATAATTCACCTACATGTTATCTAAGTAATCAGGATCGCATCATTTAATTACATATGTGATTTATATGCTAAACAGAGGGCATTCGATATGATGTCTGAACTAAGAACATGGTGTTGAATATTGTGTATATGATGTCTAAACTATGCAATGCAAGACACTGTATGCATGATATGAGCAGTATAACCGTGCCAAGTTAGAGCATACACCTCAGTGGGGGAATAGGACTGGTCATCTGTCTCTGGATCAATCTCTGAGGAGCTATCGGGACCCAACAAGAGATCTGCTTCAACAGGTAGCACTGTCTGCTCTGAAGGCCTTGTTTTCACTCCAGATTTTTCCATCTCCCACCCAAATGGCTGATTCATAGGAAGAGTAGTTTAATGTACAAACATTATCGACAAATGGAAATGTAATGAAGAAAAGGATGGGCAAGATATCATTCAAATATATGATGCCTGGTTAAACAGGATGGTATTGCACATTTCACATATATTATGGCTGGCTAAAAGACATGAGACTGCATAATTCCCATATATGATATAGAAACTAAACATGGTGGCATTACAGAACATGTCTAAACTAAGCATATGACATGTATGATGTCAAAAGTAGCCACTGCAAGGCAACATATGCATGATATGACTAACATCATCATGCCAAGGTAGAGCAAACACCTTGGGGGGTAAATAGGAGTGGTCAGCGGCGTCTGAATCCGCCTCAGAACAGATATCTTCCTCTGGATTACAATCTGGAGAGGGGTAGGGAGGGTTTGCCATTGAACCCACCATGGAGCGATGTCTGCATGACATTGTATTGCCGCACAAAACTCTTCTCTTTTTCTCTACATGTTCAGCATGACTGTGTACAATATCTGACATGCATACGAAAAAATATGGTGAGATTATGTAAGGAGAGCATGCAGAAATTTAGAATGATGGTAACAACCAGTGGATCAACGTTTTCCCGTTGAACCAAAATAACCCTAATGGATCGACGTGAATGTATAGTAATAAGTGATGCAACAAGTGTACAACCTCTTTGCTGTAGCCGTGTCGATCTCAGCATCATTGGGTTGGTCGCTGAAGCAGTTGAGGCAGAGGTGGCTGTCGGAGGTGTGGAGGAAGATCTGAGGAATCTGTAGACGGCGCCCAGGGCACTGTTCTGTTGTGATGGATCGTTCTGTCGTTGGAGCAGCTCCAGTGAGCCGTAAGACGTCAAGGCTGAAGCAGCACAAGACAAACATCGCCAATCTCAAGTGGGATTCTAATAGCATCTCCAATAGATGATGTAAAATGGATGTAAAATTAACATCACCAAAAACCACCTGACTACAACAGATGAGGTAAAAACTGTTGACTCTGAACTTAACTGTCAAAACTGAAATTTACCGTGGAATCTGAATGCTACTGTCGAAACTGAACACAATGGTAGCAGAGAGGCACTTGACATGTAGTTTAGGGAGGGCCTGCAGTTCATCTTCAACCTGCACCCCCCTGAGCCTCCAGCCACCACCGGCCGAACCGCTGGCCCCAACGCCGCCTCGCCGCCCCGAAACAACTCGCCACCGCCGCCCCGGCCAGCCCTCTAGGCCCCCCGCCCCCACCCCGAACCCTAAGATAGATAGTGGGGTACCTCTCCGGCGAGCCCCCGTCCCCGCTGTGGGTGGTTCTTCCTTAACTCCGGCGAGCCCCCCAACCCCTGAAAATTGACTGACCCAAAAGTCGATTCAGTCGACTGAAGTGTGGCTTAATCGGAGCAGAGCAGCAGCACGAGCGAGGGGGAGAGTAGCAGCAGCAGCTGGGCGAGCGAGCGATCGAGCGAGAGCCGGAGTAGCAGCAGTAGCGCCAGCGAGCGAGCGAGAGCCGGAGCAGCAGCAGCAGATCCGGCTGGTATGGCCGCGCCGCCGAAGGGGCCTCGCACTGGGGGAGAGCCGCCGTGGAGATGTCGCCCGCGGCGCCGGCTTCAAGGTAGCCGCTCCATGGGGGTGCGGGAAGGAGCACCGTCGGCGCCGGGAGGTCGAATTAAGGAGAAGGTGCGATGCGATGAGTGTACAACCTCTTTGGTGGTGCCGAGTAGGCCTCGGCTTCGTCTGAGGAGTCGGTGAGGATGCTGCGGTTCCAGTGGAGCAGGTTAAGGCGGCGCTGTGGGGATGGAGCAGCCGCGATAGACAAGGCGATCGTCGGAGCAGCTCCTTGGAGGTGGAGGACGGGGCGGCTAAACCGGCGGGACGACGAGATGGATGACGGATCCTCATCTGGGGAGGTGGACGAGGGACGTCGAGCTGTTGCGGTGGACGACGTCATCGGGGAAGAGGCTCCGGCTAGGCAGCGGTGACGTGGCAGACGGAGGAGGGTGGGGTTTCGCGGCTGGAGCGGAGAGGTTATGGCGGCCTGGGATTTCAAATGGTGAAAAGGGGGCGATGGGAGGGGGTGAAGCATGACTTAGGGACGCGCTTGTCCAAAATGTATGGTGTGTTACAAAAGTACCCCCCACCGATTTGAACTAGCGGCCCTTTCGGCTCAGGGTTAGAAGGGGGATTTCGCGTGTCGGGATTTGGCAGCTGGAGGGAGTTTTCGCGCGCGTTGTAATTTTGGGATAGCAAGGCGCGGGTTGTGAAGGCGCCAGTTTTGGGAGCGCGATATCTGAATTTTCGGGATATAAGACGCGGGTTGAATTTTAGGGACAAGCCTAACGTGTAGTAATATTGTACTTGTACGTACCAAATCAATTCGCACTTCCCTCAACCAAAACGAAAACGAAAAAAATGAAACTATTCACACCACACAAAGAGAGAGTCTTGCCCCGTTTTACTATACAAATGCTATTCAAAGCTACTCCCTCCTTCCATCTATATAGGGCCTAATGCATTTTTCGATAACTTTGACCAAATATTAAAGCAATGATATATGACATGCAACTTACACAAAGCACACCGTTAAATTCGTCCGTGAAAGGTTCTTTCAATGATATAATTTTCACATTGTGCATGTCATGTACTATTAATCTTGTCAATAGTCAAAGGCGGTCTTAAAAATCTCATTACACCCTATATAGATGGAAGGAGGGAGTATGAATCCATGTTATGTCCGATTAAATTTTTTCGCTTGCTGTATAATGCACGTAACCTACTCATACCAACATTTTAGTCCATTCCAAATGTCTATAATACCGCTGCAATTCGAACTAAATTTGAATTCGTTTCTCTATTTCAATAAGAATCTACAATCATGATTGTTGCCAACTTCAACCATCATAGTTTCCTTGCTTCCGCCAGATATAAATTGGATGGCCTATAATGCAGGAGGCAGGCACACCATCATCAACAACTCTGTTTTTTTATAAGAGTAGAGATAAAATATATTAAATGTAGTATAACATGTTCATAACCACACCATGTGTATCACCATTATATATATTCACACATGCGTCGGTTTGAAACACTATGATAAATTCTTCAAATATCCAGATTCACTTTTTATAATGAAGTATATATGATCTCTATTCGTCTTTTACACCCACACAACCCTCTTATCTTTGTAGCTAGCGCTAACTTTCTCTTGTGCATGCACACGCCCACATCCCTCTCACCCTCCCTCAGCATTCTCTAGCTCCATCGTGCAAATTCATCTTTTCACTTTAGGTCGTTCACCCACGGTGTGTATAGGCCCCCAGCTCCTTCTTTACGGCACACATCGATCGATATGCCTCTCTAGCCAGGTGTGCCTAGCACAAACACAAGCTTCCCCTCTTCTCTTGTCACCGTCCATGCCTCACTCCCACCACTCCTTTCATTGTTCTCGTATTCGCACACTCCTCCCCCCTCGATATAGTATGCCTCTCGTACCACCTCCTACATGCATCCATCTCTCTCTATCCTTCTCCTCGTGCCTCATTTGCTTCTAACACACACATGCATGTATACCGATCGATCTCCCAACATATACCTAGATCAACTTTAACTACCCCCCATTGATCGACGTACCTCACAAGCTATGTCTCTCCTTTCTCTAACAAAGGGCGATTGATCTTCCTATGTAGTTATGCCTGCTTACCACAGCCACATCGTCCCCCCCTCATCATTCGTGCATGCCTCCTGACCCGTCTCTCACACGCACGTGCACAGACAACAAGCAACCATCTCCTCTCTTATTGATATTGCGGGCGTGCCCTCCGTTTGTCTAGCAAGCCTATCCCACCATTTGTTAGAAGCAACTCCACTACCACCCCCTCCAACACTCTAGCTCTGTCTCTCTCCCAACCATATTCCTCTCCTGCACATATGCATGGATGCCGATCGATCTCCTTAATACATGAGATAGGCCTCTCTCCTCCTGCACACATATACCAGCCATTATACCTCTATAGTTAATTGGGCCTCCCTCTTCCCCCACCACACACTGATAGTTGAGCGCTGCAGGTAGGTATCCATGCCACAGAAACAAACTGCACATGTCCCATCTCATGTTCCAGTAGGCCAGCCACTCTATATATTTGACGTGGGCACACACAAATTCGATGGCACTCTTTATCGATCACACGCGCACACACACACACACATCATCCCTCTCTTTGATTCTATGGACACCTCAAGCCGATGATACCTCCACTCTCTTCTCATGGATCGCCCCCTCTATATATATGTTATATCCAGGACTCTATTTCACACACATTGCATATGTTACATTTTTTGATTGACCCCCCAAACTCTCAAGAACCCACACACTATATCTCTCTAGGTTTGTATCTCTCTCACACAACCCCACGTAGGTGGTGTATGTATACAAGAAGAGAATAGGTGCACCGTGCACGTACTCACGCTTCGTTCCCAGTCACACCCGCGCGGGTACATGGTGGAGCTCATTTCTTTACAAAATGGCAGCCCACCTGCTAATTTGAACGCCTGTAGCGGTTGTTTACCTAGGGAGGTCGTGTACCACGCGTGCACGAAACAAAGTTCGACGTGACGCGTTGCCGCGCTATTTTTAAATAAAGTTATAGCGCTCAATGGCACGTACACAGAATATAAAATGATTTTTATGGAGAAAAAAGTAGTCCGCTCACTATATACAATGGAGCCTGCCTGCCTGGTTTGTCGCTCTTCAGAGTATCTCACACAAGGCTGCGGTGGCCTCTCTCTCTCTCATCGTTGGTCACTGATCCGGCCGCATCTCGTCCGCTGGGGAAAAGGGAGTGTGGTGGCCTCTCTCTCTCTCTCACTGTTGGTCACTGATCCGGCTGCATCCCGTCCGCCGGGGGAAAGGGAGGAAGTGCATTGTTTCTCCGTTCGACGGTGCCGAGGCAGCACGTCCCGATCTGCGGTACACGCCGTTCTCTCTGACCAAGCTGCGGCGCGGTAGGGCCTACGCCACCTGCTCGCAGATTCCACCCACCGCCGCTCACCTAGTTACATCCTGACGACCTCCAGGTATCCCCTCCAGCCTTGCTCCACTGCCCGTCTTCCCACGTCGCTGCATGTGGAGCTTCCACAGTTCTTTGCCCAAAACGTAGCTCGTCCGACGTACTTTCCATATTGCATTCTTGTCCTCACACCATTTTAGACAAACACAACCGTGTTGTTATCTTCCCTTAGGACAAGGAATATGCTTCTTTTTTGTCGTCGCATGTGTCATCAACTGTTATTGGCCAATAATTGTTTCCTTTCTACCTCTTTTTTGCAAACAGGGCTATCCATTTCACCTTGTTGCTATTGCGACCTTTTGGTGAACTACACAAATCACTTTTTTCTTAAGAGTGTTTTGTGCAGTTGTACTAAAATGTCGCACGGGCAACGTCTCTACATTTCAGTGCGACTGCACAAAGGGAGATTGGTTTTTCTCTATCCTCCTCATCCAACTTCGAGCCTAATCTTCTCCAACTAGTTAGTCTTAAGAGAGACTGCAAAGGTGACTGGCTTCTATTTGTGTGTTTATTGTTTCATCAGCAGTCCTCTATTATCATAATCACACTTAATATCTTTGGAACAGGGACACTCAGCTCTATTTTAGTGGAACTGCACAAAATGATCGGAATGTTGCATGCTCCAGACAGCTACTTTTTCCCAACATGCCTTGTTGATTTAGACAGAGCTGGGGGATATTGCTGCCAATGAAAGCATGGATCAATTTTAATTTAACACCTTATCACAACTCTGTCTTCAGTTGGTGATGTAATTATTAGCTCTGATCTGCTAATAATTGACATGCATTAGCAAGGAAGTTAGTTTTTTATTGTTTCCGAAAGAGCATCGATGGCAAGACACGCGAAACAAAAGCTGAAAGCTCACACCATTGTACAATTTCATGTCGCTGGAAAATTATTTGTATAGTACGTTAATTATGTAAACAAATGATGGAAGCTTGATAGCATTGCCAGAAGCCTCTTCATCATCCGGGTCCATGTGCCATGCACAAAATTATACTCCTTCATTCCTAAATATTTGTCTTTCTACAAATTTCAAACGGGCATATTTTAGAGTGTAGATTCACTCATTTTGCTTCGTATGTGTACTCCCTCCGTTCCTAAATATTCTATTCGTCTTTCTAGAGATTTCAAAAAGTGACTACATGATACGTCTCTGTCGTATCTATAATTTTTGATTGTTCCATGCCAATATTCTACAACTTCCATATACTTTTTGGCAACTTTTTATACTATTTTTGGACTAATATATTGATCCAGTGCCCAGTGCCAGTTCCTGTCTATTGCATGTTTTTGGTTTCGCAGAATATCCATATCAAACGGAGTCCAAACGGGATAAAAACGGATGGAGATACTTTTTGGAATATTTGGAAAATCTGGAGGAAAAATCAACGCGAACCAGTGTTCGAGGTGGGCATGAGGTAGGGGGGCGCCCCCCTAGGGCGCGCCCCTGACCCTCGTGACCCACCTGTAAGGCAGTTGGCACCCTTCTTCGGTCGCAAGAAAGCTAATTTTCGGGAAAAAATCACGGCGAAGGTTTCGTTCCAATCGGAGTTACGGATCTCTGGATATAAAAGAAACGGTGAAAGGGCAGCAGAACAGAACACAGAGACAGAGAGAGACGGAGAGACAGATCCAATCTCGGAGGGGCTCTCACCCCTCCCACGCCATGGAGGCCAAGGACCAGAGGGGAAACCCTTCTCCCACCTAGGGAGGAGGTAAAGGAAGAAGAAGAAGAAGAAGGGGGGCCCTCTCCCCCTTGCTTCCGGTGGCGCCGGAGTGCCACCGGGGGCCATCATCATCACCGTCATCTTCACCAACAACTTCACCGCCTTCACCACCAACTCTTCCCCCCCCTCTATGCAGTGGTGTCACCTCTCTCTTACCCGCTGTAATCTCTACTTAAATTTGGTGCTCAACGCTATTTATTATTTCCCTATGATGTATGGCTATCCTATGATGTTTGAGTAGATCCGTTTTGTCCTAATGGCTATTTGATGATCAAGATTGGTTTGAGTTACATGTTTTATTATTGGTGCTGTCCTATGGTGCTCTCCGTATCACGCAAGCATGAGGGATCCCCGTTGTAGGGTGTTGCAATATGTTTATGATTTGCTTATGGTGGGTGGCGTGAGTGAATAGAAGCACAGACCCGAGTAAGTAGGTTGTTTGCATATGGGATAAAGAGGACTTGATGCTTTAATGCTATGGTTGGGTTTTACCTTAATGATCTTTAGTAGTTGCGGATGCTTGCTAGAGTTACAATCATAAGTGCATATGATCCAAGTAGAGAAAGTATGTTAGCTTATGCCTCTCCCTCATATAAAATTGCAATAATGATTACCGGTCTAGTTATCGATTGCCTAGGGACAAATAACTTTCTTGTAACAACAAACTCTTTACTAAACCTAACTTAGTTGTGTCTTTATCTAAACAGCCCCTACTTTTTATTTACATAATGTTTATTATCTTGCAAACCTATCCAACAACACCTACAAAGTACTTCTAGTTTCATACTTGTTCTAGGTAAAGCGAACGTCAAGTGTGCGTAGAGTTGTATCGGTGGTCGATAGAACTTGAGGGAATATTTGTTCTACCTTTAGCTCCTCGTTGGGTTCGACACTCTTACTTATCGAAAGAGGCTACAATTGATCCCCTATACTTGTGGGTTATCAAGACCTTTTTCTGGCGCCGTTGCCGGGGAGCAATAGTGTGGGGTGAATATTCTTGTGTGTGCTTGTTTGCTTTATCACTAAGTAATTTGTATTTGCTGTTCTTAGTTGTTCTCTATCTTTAGTTATGGATATGGAACACGAAATACCAAAAAAATTAGGTGTACTTTCTACTCGTGGAGATGGGGAACCTCCTAAAACCCTCGATGCTGGTTATGTGAAAGATATTATGTACTACTTTAATAATCCTGAGAAAACCCATTTAATTATGTAATGGGAGTAACGTTGGATCAACGTGAATACTTTAGGGATTATCGCTTGACACAAAAAGGAAAACTATTATGGGATCAAATTCATATATTGAAGTGGTATGCTTGGCAATTATGCGTGAATTATGATTATACTTGTTGCTCTAGGATGAAGGCTCTACACCTTCCCTTTTCATGCAAATTCAATCATAATAAAACCTTAGCTTCTTATGCTAATGGTATATATGATTACTATGATGTGGAACAAATAGAAGAATTTGTTGCTTTTATGGGTGCTTATGAAATTGAATCTATGTGTAAAGAGTTTGAAGATTTTGATGATGCTGTTTATAGATTTGAAAATTTAGCTATCCTCAAATATTGCTATGAGAATTATGAATACAATTCTGAAATTAATGCACTTATTGATAAAGTCTCCGCTGTCCAAGAAGAGACTAATATTTTGCAGGAATCTATGGAAGAAGAAATTGATGAAACTGTGAGCTCATTGGATGAAAAAGATGAGGAAGAGAGCGAAGAACAAAAGGAGGAAGAGCGGATTGATCACCCGTGCCCACCTTCTAATGAGAGTAACTCTTCAACTCATACATTGTTTAATTCCCCTTCGTGCTTACTGAAGGATGATTGCTATGATGACTGTTATGATCCCTTGGATTCTTTTGAAATATCCCATTTTGATGATGCTTGTGGCTAAGATGCCAATATGAATTATGCTTATGGAGATGAACTTGCTATAGTTCCTTATGTTAAACATGAAACTGTTGCTATTGCACCCACACATGATAGTCCTATTATCTTTTTGAATTCTCCCGACTACACTATATCGGTGAAGTTTGCCCTTATTAAGGATTATATTGATGGGTTGCCTTTTCCCATTACACATGATGATTTTGATGAATATAATATGCATGTGCTTGCTGCTCCTACTTGCAGTTATTATGAGAGAGGAACTATATCTCCACCTCTCTATGTTTCCAATATGATAAAATTGCAAGAAACTGCTTATGCTATGCATTGGCCTCTACTATGTGTGCTTGAATTGTTCTTTTATGACATGCCGATGCATAGGAAGAGAGTTAGACTTCGTTGTTGCATGATATATGTTACTTTGTGCTCACTACTAAATTACAAATCATTGTTAATTAAAATTGGCTTTGATATACCTTGGGATCCGGGTGGATCCATTACTTGAGCACTATATGCCTAGCTTAATGGCTTTAAAGAAAGCGCTGCCAGGGAGACAACCCATAAGTTTTAGAGAGTCATTTATTTCTGTTGAGTGCTTTTATATAGTTTAAAAACAACAAAAGTAAAGAGGGGAACCCAAAACTTTTTCAAAAAGGAAAGTGAAAGTGAGAGAGACAATCATTGTTGAAGTGGGAGAGATCCTTGAACTTTGTTCATGCTCACGGCAACTTTGTGAATCTTGACTACAGAAACTTTTCAACAAAAATAATTATCCCCTTGTACAATTCCATTGTATCATAAAAATAATGTGCCAAGGTTTGCCTTTAGGATGTTTACATTTGCTTGATGGTTTGTACGGTGCAGGACAGAAATTTTGTCTGTAGTGCGCGATTTTACATTTTTAGCTGGAACGTCAAATGGTTCTGATTCTTTTTGCACTTTCTTCCTATACAAATTTTTTATTGTTACTAATTTTTTTATAATTTTTCAAGTATCAAAAGTATGGTTAATGTTCAGATTATTACAGACTGTTCTGTTTTAGACAGATTCTGTTATTGATGCATAGTTTGCTTGTTTTGATGAAACTATTGATTTATATTAGTGGATTAAGCCATGAAAAAGTTATATTAAAGTAGACACAATGCAAAAACAAAATATGAATTGGTTTGAAACAGTACTTAGAGTAGTGATTTGCTTTATTATACTAACGGATCTTACCGAGTTTTCTGTTAAAGTTTTGTGTGGATGAAGTGTTCGATGATTGAGAAGGTTTCAATGTGAGAAGAAGGAAGAGAGGCAAGAGCTCAAGCTTGGGGATGCCCAAGGCACCCCAAGTAAATATTCAAAGAAACTCAAGCGTCTAAGCTTGGGGATGCTGGGAAGGCATCCCCTCTTTCTTCAACAAGTATCGATATGTTTTCGGATTTGTTTCGTTCATGCGATATGTGCAATCTTGGAGCGTCTTTTGCATTTAGTTTTCATTTTTTATTTTATGCACCATGCTGGTATGATATAGTCCTTGGTTGATTTATAGAATGCTCTATGCACTTCACTTATATCTTTTGAGTATGGCTTTATAGAATGCTTCATGTGCTTCACTTATATCATTTGAAGTTTGGATTGCCTGTTTCTCTTTACATAGACAACCGCCATTTGTAGAATGCTCTTTTGCTTCACTTCTATTTGTTAGAGCATGGGCATATCTTTTTTAGAAAGAATTGAACTCTCTTGCTTCACTTATATCTATTTAGAGAGATGACAGGAACTGGTCATTCACATGGTTAGTCATAAAATCCTACATAAACTTGTAGATCACTGAATATGATATGCTTGATTCCTTGCAATAGTTTTGCGATATAAAGATGGTGATATTAGAGTCATGCTAGTGGGTAGTTGTGGATTGTAGAAATACTTGTGTTGAAGTCTGTGATTCCCTTAGCATGCACGTATGGTGAACCGTTATGTGATGAAGTCGGAGCATGCTTTATTTATTGATTGCCTTCCTTATGAGTGGTAGTCGGGGATGAGCGATGGTCTTTTCCTACCAATCTATCCCCCTAGGAGCATGCGCGTAGTACTTTGTTTTGATAACTAATAGATTTTTGCAATAAGTATGTGAGTTCTTTATGACTAATGTTGAGTCCATGGATTATACGCACTCTCACCCTTCCACCATTGCTAGCCTCTCTAGTACCGCGCAACTTTCGCCGGTACCATAAACCCACCATATACCTTCCTCAAAACAGCCACCATACCTACCTATTATGGCATTTCCATAGCCATTCCGAGATATATTGCCACGCAACTTCCATCATCATCATATACATGACTTGAGCATTCATTGTCATATTGCTTTGCATGATCATAAGATAGCTAGCATGATGTTTTCATGGCTTGTCCGTTTTTTGATGTCATTGCTACGCTAGATCATTGCACATCCCGGTACACCGCCGAAGGCGTTCATATAGAGTCATATCTTTGTTCTAGATATCGAGTTGTAATATTGAGTTGTAAGTAAATAAAAGTGTGATGATCATCATTATTAGAGCATTGCCCCAGTGAGGAAAGGATGATGGAGACCATGATTCCCCCATAAGTCGGGATGAGACTCCGGACTTTACAAAAAATAAAAGAGGCCAAAGAAGCCCAAATAAAAAAAGAGGCTAAAGAAGCCCACCAAAAAATAAAATAAAAAAACAAAAATATGAGAGAAAAAGAGAGAAGGGGCAGTGCTACTATCCTTTTTCCACACTTGTGCTTCAAAGTAGCACCATGTTCTTCATATAGAGAGTCTCTTGAGTTATTACTTTCATATACTAGTGGGAATTTTCATTATAGAACTTGGCTTGTATATTCCGATGATGGGCTTCCTCAAATGCCCGAGGTCTTCATGAGCAAGCAAGTTGGATGCACACCCACTTAGTTTCAGGAGCTTTCATACACTTATAGCTCTAGTGCATCCGTTGCATGGCAATCCCTACTCACTCACATTGATATTTATTGATGGGCATCTCCATAGCCCGTTGATACGCCTAGTTGATGTGAGACTATCTTCTCCTTTTTGTCTTCTCCACCATCATATTCTATTCCACCTATAGTGCTATGTCCATGGCTCACGCTCATGTTTGTGTGAAAGTTGAAAAGGTTTGAGAACGTCAAAAGTATGAAACAGTTGCTTGGCTTGTCATCGGGGTTGTGCATGATGTGAATATTTTGTGTGGTGAAGATGGAGCATAGCCAGACTATATGATTTTGTAGGGATAACTTTCTTCTGCCATGTTATTTTGAAAAGACATGATTGCTTTATTAGTAGGCTTGAAGTATTATTGTTTTTATGTCAAATGATAGACTATTTCTTTGAATCACTCGTGTCTCAATATTCATGCCATGATTAGACATATGATCAAGATTATGCTAGGTAGCATTCCACATCAAAAATTATCTTTTTTATCATTTACCTACTCGAGGACGAGCAAGAATTAAGCTTGGGGATGCAGATACGTCTTCGTCGTATCTATAATTTTTGATTGTTCCATGCCAATATTCTACAACTTCCATATACTTTTGGCAACTTTTTATACTATTTTTGGGACTAACATATTGATCCAGTGCCCAGTGCCAGTTCCTATCTGTTGCATGTTTTTGGTTTCGTAGAATATCCATATCAAACAGAGTCCAAACGGGATAAAAACGGACAAAGATACTTTTCAGAATATTTGGAAAATATGGAGGAAAAATCAACGCGAACCAGTGTCCAAGGTGGGCACGAGGTAGGGGGGCGCCCCCCTAGGGCGCCCCCCTAGGGCGTGCCCCTGACCCTCGTGACCCACCTGTAAGGCGGTTGACGCCCTTCGTCGGTCGCAAGAAAGCTAATTTTCGGGAAAAAATCACGGTGAAGGTTTCATTCCAATCAGAGTTACGGATCTCCGGATATAAAAGAAACGGTGAAAGGGCAGCAGAACAGAACACAGAGACAGAGAGAGACGGAGAGACAGATCCAATCTCGGAGGGGCTCTCGTCCCTCCCATGCCATGGAGGCCAAGAACTAGAGGGGAAACCCTTCTCCCACCTAGGGAGGAGGTCAAGGAAGAATAAGAAGAAGGGGGGCCCTCTCCCCCTTGCTTCCGGTGGAGCCGGAGTGCCACTGAGGGCCATCATCATCACCGTCATCTTCACCAACAACTTCACTGCCTTCACCACCAACTCTCTCCCCCTTTATGCAGCGGTGTAACCTCTCTCTTACCCGCTGTAATCTCTACTTAAACATGGTGCTCAATGCTATATATTATTTCCCTATGATGTATGGCTATCCTATGATGTTTGAGTAGATCCGTTTTGTCCTAATGGCTATTTCATGATCAAGATTGGTTTGAGTTGCATGTTTTATTATTGGTGCTGTCCTATGGTGCTCTCCGTGTCGTGCAAGCATGAGGGATCCCTGCTGTAGGGTGTTGCAATATGTTTATGATTTGCTTATGGTGGGTGGCGTGAGTGAACAGAAGCACATACCCGAGTAAGTAGGTTGTTTGCGTATGGGATAAAGAGGACTTGATGCTTTAATGCTATGGTTGGGTTTTACCTTAATGATCTTTAGTAGTTGCGGATGCTTGCTAGAGTTCCAATCATAAGTGCATATGATCCAAGTAGAGAAATTATATGTTAGCTTATGCCTCTCCCTCATATAAAATTGCAATAATGATTACCGGTCTAGTTATCGATTGCCTAGGGACAAATAACTTTCTTGTAACAACAAACTCTTTACTAAACCTAACTTAGTTGTGTCTTTATCTAAACAGCCCCTACTTTTTATTTACGTAATGTTTATTATCTTGCAAACCTATCCAACAACACCTACAAAATACTTCTAGTTTCATACTTGTTCTAGGTAAAGCGAACGTCAAGTGTGCGTAGAGTTGTATCGGTGGTCAATAGAACTTGAGGGAATATTTGTTCTGCCTTTAGCTCCTCGTTGGGTTCGACACTCTTACTTATCGAAAGAGGCTACAATTGATCCCCTATACTTGTGGGTTATCACTACATACGGAGCAAAATGAGTGAATCTACACTCTAAAATATGTCTATATACATCCGTATGTGCCAGTCCATTTGAAATCTCTAAAAAGACAAATATTTGAGTAGTCACTCGTTGAAATCTCTAGAAAGACAAATACTCCTGAGTATATTTAAGAACCGAGGGGGTAGTGCACAACCGCATGGGAGACTCAGCCCGGTCGTTGCGCTGCATTAATAGTAAGTAATGAGGAGTCAAATCATAAGCCCCACCTTTCCCACTGTAAGTTGCTATGAAGAAGCAACCATCAATACGCTCTTCTTTGAATCTGCTCATACTACTCCATCCGTCACTGTTTATACAGCGCGCTTCAGAAAAAATAAAAAAAATATGTGGGACCAAGGCGACTAGCGATCGGCCTGAAAAATAGCATTGGTAGTTATAGCACGGCGTTTATTACTAGAGGGAATAATGCGTACACACATGCATGCAGTGCTTCCACCCCGGGTACACACATGCATGCACTTACTCCACTCAGTAGTAGTATAGTACATGGAGAGAAAATTGTGGACTTGACTGCGGTTACCACACCCTAATTAATTGAGCATTAAACCAAACGCGTCTAAAGTCTCTCTGGTGGTGCATTGAGAGAAATGCATCATAATGAAGCGCGCCCTATAAACTGTGACAGAGGGAGGAGTAGTATGAAGGTGCAAAACCAAGTACGCGTATGGCCAGTCGGTCAACGCACCTCCTCTTGGCATATCACTGACATGTGAGATAGGAGTGTGAGCAAACGAATCTCAATTGACGGCAAAGAGCCAAACCCCGTTCCTTGAGAGAGACGAGGAGCGAGAACACACAGACGGGCTCGCACAGAGGCCAAGATATATTCGAGCATGGTTGGTTGATCGATACCTTTCATTACATGTTGGGCTGCCATTTTCCGCCCTTCTCCGGAATAAACGTGTACTTTATCAGAGATAAAAAAATAAGAGTACAGACGCTCCACCATGCGGTTCTAGTAGTAGTACTATGCATACTACTGCGCTTGGCTCTTCGCCTCTTCGTGAAGTCGAACAATGATGGTACTCCACGTGTTGGGTACTACAGTGTATGCCTCTGACAATCTGACACCGAATGGACTGATGCATGTCCACCAAGGGTAGGTTGCATTAGTCAAAAGGCGTAAGCGAGCTTCACCTTGTCCTGCAAGCTTCTCCTCGTTCTGCGAGTTGACGGGACACACCAAAAAGTAGTCCTAGTCCATACTCCCTCCTTTACGGTTAATATGGCTTAATCTTTTTTGCGGGTAAATGAGAGAGCTTTATTCATATATAAGCATTCGTAGGACGATCAGCCAAGTCACTGGTCACTAGGAAGCAAGGTACCCCGCAAAAAAAGAAGTAGGAAGCGAGGTGTTTCATCAAGCCAGCTCTCGGCCACATTCAAAGTGCAGCAAGCATGGTTCGCACGAAGATGCGCCACAAGGTTTGCTGACCTGTTTACATGCTGAATAACAAAAAAGAGGAAATATTACCGAGCGCTACTATTTGTAACAGGATATGAGACAGAATTAAGCGAGAATTGTGGCGAGTGTTCCATGCAATCAACTACCATTATCACATGCGAGAACCCTCGAAGAGAACCAAATGTGTTGAAGATTGCTTTATCACATTTTAAAATTATAATAAGAGTGCAGACGCTCCTCCATCCGGTTCCTAGTACTAGTATAGTACGTACTTTATAGACTATAATAGTAGTACTAGTAAACTTTGTGCTTGGCTGTTCGCCTACTCGGGAAGTCGAACAATAATAGCACTAGTAGTACAGTGTATGCTTCTGGCAATCTGACACCGAATTAACTGTTGCACGTCCACCGCCTGAGCGAGGGAGAGCTTGCATTAGTCAAAAGTTTCTCCTTGTCTTGCGAGCCACCGCGCGCAAGCTTTTCCCGTCCTGCAACCTTCTCCTCGTTCGGCAAGTTGATGGGACACAGCAAAGTAATGCTAGTCCATACTGCCTCCTCTCCGGTTAATATGGCTTAATTTTAAACGAGATAAATACACTGTCTGTCACTATATATTTTTAAAAATACGGTCAATGGACTTCATAATACGCTCACTGCGCTCAATATATATATTTTCCAGTGTTTATACGGCCACTAGATCACCCTGACTGAGTATGTGTGTGCATGCACGTGTAGGTTGAGCACTTGAGCGTGACCGTGTGTGTTCCGTCGTGTGCTCGTACATGCATGCATTAGGGCGTCACGTGCGTTTTGCGTCCATGTGTACATGTGACTGTTGCATACACGTAGGGTGAGTACATGTAGGGGCCACTAAGGAGCAGTCAAATCACACAGTAAGTTAGTCGGAAGAAGCAACCATCATTTCACTCTTCAATGACACGTACGCAATATAAAATGGTTGATATGGAGAGAAAATGAAAACCACTATATATACACTAGCAGGAGCCTAAGCTACAAGCCTGCTTGCTTAGGTTGCTCTCTTCACAAGCATAGAACAACAGGTGTCGGTGTCAAAACCAGCGGATCTCGGGTAGGGGGTCCCGAACTATGCATCTAAGGCGGATGGTAACAGGAGGCAGGGGACACGATGTTTTACCCAGGTTCGGGCCCTCTTGATGGAGGTAAAACCCTACGTCCTGCTTGATTATTCTTGATAATATGAGTAGTACAAGAGTTGATCTACCACGAGACCAGAGAGGCTAAACCCTAGAAGATAGCCTATGGTATGATTACATGTTGTCCTACGGACTAAAACCCTCCGGTTTATATAGACACCGGAGGGGGCTAGGGTTACACAAGGTCGGTTACAAAGGAGGAGATATACATATCCGTATTGCCTAGCTTGCCTTCCACGCCAAGGAGAGTCCCATCCGGACACGGGACGAAGTCTTCAATCTCATATGTTCATAGTCCAACAGTCCGGCCAAAGGATATAGTCCGGCTGTCCGGAGACCCCCTAATCTAGGACTCCCTTAGTAGCCCCTGAACCAGGCTTCAATGACGATGAATCCGGCGCGCAGTGTTGTCTTCGGCATTGCAAGGAGGGTTCCTCCTCCGAATACACCACGGAAGAGTTTGAATACAAGGATAGTGTCCGACCCTGCAAAATAAGTTCCACATACCACCGTAGAGAGAATAATATTTCCACAAATCTAATCTGCTGACACGTTTTGGCAACATGACATCACGCCACGGCCCGGTAATTATTTGAACCGTTTTTCTTTAACCAGCCCCGCACATAATGCGAGGCGGTTTCTTGACACGTCTTGTCAAAGCAGAGATCGTGTTCCCTTTATTACGGGATTCTCATTAATACGGACGTGGGTAACCCAACCGTGCCTAGGACTCCTAGATCTTAGGCAAGTCCCAAACGGCCACGAGGAGGACGTTTGATATTCACCCTCTTTATAAAGGGACAAGGCTTTTACTTTTTTCCCTCCCGTGCTCAATCGAATCCTTCCCCCGCCTCGAGTTCTAACACCCAAAGCCCAGGTCAGGTGCTTCGGACCTTCAATCATGTCCGGATCCAGCCTTCAAGGCCGGTGGATGCCTTCCTCCGTCACGGAGGAGGATATCAAGAA
Organism: Triticum dicoccoides; assembly: GCF_002162155.2. NCBI lineage: Eukaryota > Viridiplantae > Streptophyta > Magnoliopsida > Poales > Poaceae > Triticum > Triticum dicoccoides. Next base: position 112,557,670 of record NC_041392.1, on the reverse strand, counting down.
GTTGAGGGAGGCCAGATATCTGACCGCTGAAATTTCGCATAGGCTGCCCGCCCGAGGGCAGGTCGTCCCTACTCCCGAACCCAACGAGAGCATTGTGTTCGTCTCCCACTTCCTTCGAGGACTAGGCCTCGCTCTGGATCCCTTTGTTAGGGGTCTTATGTTCTATTACGGGCTGGATTTTCACGATCTGGCCCCGGATTTCCTTCTTCACATCTCGTCATTTATTGTCGTTTGTGAGGCCTTCCTCCGCATTACCCCTCACTTCGTCCTGTGGCTCAAGACCTTCAATGTGAAGCCGAAGATGGTCGAGGGGCAGTACGAAGCATGCAGAGGTGCTCTAATAAGAAAAATTGCTAACGCTCCATGGCCAAAGGGTTCCTTTCCAGAGGTGTCCGGATTATGGCAACAGGAGTGGTTTTACGTCACAGCTCCCCGGAGTGCCAAGTGGGTAGCTGCCCCCACCTTTCGCTGGGGCCCTCCACCACAACTGATGTCATGGATCAGCAGGGGGCTGAGCTGGGGTCCATCCAAGGACATGCCAATACTGCAGAGCCATATCCGAGATCTCTTCGAGGGAGATTTCAGTCTCGTTATGGTAATGCAAGTTATGCTGGTTCGTCGGGTCCAGCTTTGCAAACGCTGGCCCCTCCGCATGTGGGAATTCAACCCGGAAGGACCGCGCACTATTCAGAATTTCCTCGGCATGATGCACAAGGAGATGTACAAATCGTTCTTCGGACCCCAAATAGAGTGTCCGGACACTATTGAGGATGTGGGCCTGAGCAGCAACCGCACCGCTGCCCAAGTAAGTAATCCCATGGCCGAACACACTGTCCTTTTATTTATCATGACATCATTCTGAAGAATCGCTCTTTGACCAGGACTGGATAACAAAGGCGAAGATGATCCGGTGTTCGGCCCCCCTTCCTGAAGGCTTGGACAATCCGGTGCTGGAAAAGATGCTCAAGCCAGCACCTTGTCTGGTGCCCTCAAAGGAAGATGAAGGGGGGAATAAAGAGGGCAGAAGCGGGCCTCCATCGCTACCTATTCCAACCGAGGGAATGAGCGCCTCCGCGAGGGAGGATAACCAAGGGGAAGAATCTGACATTCTCTCTCCCCGGGGAAGGAAGAGGACTACCTCTGAAGATCCGGAAACCAAGGTTTCCAAACGGGAGAAGAAATCTCCGCCAGAGGGTCCTGCCTCGGAGGGTGTTCTTGCCGCACAATGTCCGCGCGGGGATCATCCCTCTAACGAGGTGTAAGTAATCAAAAAGTACTTAATAGTGAAGATATCCTACCTTACTTATGAGGAAAATAACCGAAGCATTTATCTTGCAGTTCAGATCTTAGCCCTTCTCGGCAGACCTTGTCTTCGGGGGATCTTCTTCCAGAGATGATGGAGAGCGAAACGCCTCCCCCTGCCACACCGCCTCATGAGGCGGGCGACCCCGAGGTGTCGTCGCGGAGGGTTTCTCCTGATCCGGCAAGGCCAGAAGGTAATCCTATGGTGTAACGCCCTCGATGCGGCTATGTCTCCCACATGTCGAAGCACGACTTAGAGGCATAACCGCATTGAAAGCAATGTCGCAAGTGAGGTAATCTTCACACAACCCATGTAATACATAGGGGAAAGAGATACATAGTTGGCTTACAATCGCCACTTCACACAATACATGAATATAACATTACATCATCCAAATACACACAAGGTCCGACTACGGAACCCAAAATAAAAGAAAACTACCCCAAATGCTACACAGATCCCCAATCGTCTCGACTCGGCTCCACTACTGATCAACTAGAAAGGGAACAACAAAACGAACACGATCTTCATCGAGCTCCTCCTTGAGCTCGGTTGCATCACCTGCACGGTATCATCGGCACCTGCAAGATGGGTTTGGAAGTAAACTGTGAGTCATGGGGACTCAGCAATCTCACACCCTCGCGATCAAGACTATTTAAGCTTATAGGTAAGGTAAGGTATGATGTGGAGCTGCAGCAAGCGACTAGCATATTTGGGTGGCTAACATACGCAAATGAGAGCGAGAAGAGAAGGCAAAAGCACGGTCGAACAACTATGATCAAGAAGTGATCCTAGAACAACCTACGTCAAGCATTACTCCAACACCGTGTTCACTTCCCGGACTCCGCCAAGAAGAGACCATCACGGTTACACACGCGGTCGATGTATTTTAATTAAGATAAACTTTAGGTTTTCTACAACCGGACATTAACAAATTCCCATCTGCCCATAACCGCGGGCACGGCTTTCGAAAGTTCAATCCCTGCAGGGGTGTCCCAACTTAGCCCATCACAAGCTCTCACGGTCAACGAAGGATATTCCTTCTCCCAAGACAATCCGATCAGACTCGGCATCCCGGTTACAAGACATCCTCGACAATGGTAAAACAAATCCAGCAACACCACCCAAATGTGCTGACAAATCCCGATAGGAGCTGCACATATCTCGTTCTCAGGGCACACCGGATAAGCAATCCGTACAACTAAAACCAGCCCTCGAGTTTCCCCGAGGTGGCGCTGCAAGGGGCTCTAGTTTGCACCAACACTCAGAGGAGCACTGGCCCGGGGGGGGGTTAACAAAGATGACCCTTGAGTCCGCGGAACCCAAGGGAAAAAGAGGCTAGGTGGTGAATGGTAAAACCAATGTTGGGCATTGCTGGAGGAGTTTTATTCAAAGCGAACTTTGAAGGGGTTCCCATTATAACCCAACCGTGTAAGGAACACAAAATCCGGGAACATAACACCGATATGACGGAAACTAGGGTGGCAAGAGTGGAACAAAACACTAGGCATAAGGCCGAGCCTTCCACCCTTTACCAAGTATATAGATGCATTAATTGAATAAGAGATATTGTGATATCCCAACAAAAATATCCATGTTCCAACAAGGAACAAACTCCAATCTTCACCTGCAACTAGCAACACTATAAGAGGGGCTGAGCAAAGCGGTAACATAGCCAAACAACGATTTGCTAGGACAAGGTGGGTTAGAGGCTTGGCTTATAATATGGGAGGCAAGATAAGCAAGTGGTAGGTATCGCAGCGTAGGCATAGCAAAAGAGCGAGCATCTAGCAAGCAAAGATAGAAGTGATTTCGAGGGTATGGTCATCTTGCCTGAGATCCCGCAAGGAAGGAGAACGAGTCCATCAAGAAGACAAACAGACGTAGTCAAACGGATCCTCACAAACGCAACGTTACCGAATTACCGAGAAGAAGTACACCGGAAACAAAGCAAACAACATAGTAAACAAGCATCACATAAGCATGGCACGATGCGCAAACAAGTATGATGCATGTCCGGTTTAATGAGGCATGGCATGGCAAAGTGCACAAACAATCCTACAAATTAAGTGGATCTCAATATGCAACTCCATTGCCTATTGACGAAACACCACATGACTTATTTAGTTCGATGTCGTTTATGTACTCAACAATATTAAACGTTGTTAGCATGGCAAGAGGGTGAAGCAAATGAAAACTACCTATCTAGGCAAGTTTAAATGAGGCCGGAACAACAAGCAACAAGTCCCGAAAAATCCTCATGTGCATATTTTGGTTATGCTACTGTTCTGCCCTAAACACAATTTTAAGGTTGTTAAACATGCAAGATGAATGCATCATGTTAAACTAGGCAATTTTCCACCCCATTTACATATAAAGATTATTAAATTTCGAGTTACGATTATTTAGTTATGAAATAAAGCATTTTAGCATGGCAAGGGCAAAATTTAAAAAAAACAACATTTTAAGCATTTTAAACATAGATGAAAATGGCAAATTATTAATCCACACAAAATTCTAAGCAAGTTTCATATATTTAGTTTTAACATGTGATGCACCGTTTGTGAGTAATGAAATGCATGAAGTTTAGGGGCTATTTTGTAAAACTGACAACTCTGGGATAAATATGAAATTCGACTTGAACAGGAAAAAACGTCACGGGCCGAATCTGTTGGCCCAACAACAGGAAAAAACAGAGGGGCTTCAGCGGTGTGGCCTCACCATGGGCTCGGCCCGGTTGAAGTTGAGGCCTGGCGCGACTGGGCCTTGGAGCGGGCGCGGCTGGATCCCGCGAGCGGACGCGCTCGACTGGTCAACGCAGGGGATCGAGCGGGACTGGCGCTGGCCTCGTCTTCGAAGCAGAGGAAAACAGGGGCTCGACTGTGGATCTCCGAGAAGAGGATGTCGGCGGGCGGAGGCGAGATCCGGCGACGCTGAAGTGGGTTCGGCCGGAGACGACGGCTTGACGAAGCAGGGGAGGCTCGGGCAACGCACTGGGCTGCTGCTGCTCCTTCGGTGGCCGCCGTGGAGGACCATGGCCGGTGCGACAGAGCCACTGGTCCGGCGACGTTACAACGGAGACGGAGGGCGGCGGGGTCGAGCGAAGGTGCGTGCGAAGGAGAGGAGGGCGACGGGGCTTGATCCTGCTCTGCTGCTGCGGGCACGGGGAAGAGGAGGAGGGAGCTCGTGCTCCTACGGGTTCGGGCAAGAAACAGAGCAGCTCCGGCGAGGGACTTGGCGTGGCCTTCGGCATGGACGGCGACCTAGACGCAGGGGAGAGGTGGAGGAGCGGTTTTGGCGAGGAGGCGGAGTTCCTTCGGCGGCCATGGCGCCTGGCGTGCTCCTGGCCAGGGCGTAGCTGCTCCTGCAGAGAGAGTGACGCGAGGAGAGAGGCCATGGTAGGGGAAAACGGAAAGGGGGGAAGGTGAGGAGGAGAGGCACGGCCTTGGGGCCCGGCGTCCATGGCGGAGGAGCTTCAGCGGCGGCGTTCGTCGTCGGACGGCGAGGCGAGGAGGGGGCCAGGGACGAGGCATGGCTCGGGCAGGGAAGGCTCGGGCGTGGTAGGAGGAAGCGGTTGGACGGCGGCGCAAGTCGAGGGAGGAGGGGATCTGGGAGGAAGAAGCTGATTGGTTTGGCGCTGAAAACAAAAGGAGTGGCGGCGGCGTGGGGATTGGATGGATGGGACAAGGTCCCTAGAATTTAGGGTTTGGTCTAGATTTAGACTAGAGAGTATATATATATAAAGAAATAAACAATAATAATATAATAAATTAAATAAATAAATTTTTTAAATTAAATAATAAAGCACGGATTGAGTCTCCGGGTTCACCGTCACAATACGCTTTCTTCTCATGTCATAATACGCTTTTACGATTTGTATTGATAAAATCATAATATAAACGAGGTGGTACTAAAGATCTGAAAAAGAAGATTAAAAAAAGATCGAAAAGAGAAAGAGCTACCCGACCCAACCCTTCTTCTGGTGCGGACACGTGATGACGCTTTTATAGAAAAATCCATGTAGTTTCTAATAAAACCGGTTACTCGCTGAAAAAACATAATCATAACCTGAACGAACCCGTCTTCCCCAGCCCGCACTCACCGCCCCAACCGCATCGCCTCCCCCCGCCGCCCAAACCGCCCTCTGCCGTTGCCGGGGTTCCCCGACTGCCATGGCTCTCTCTGATGATGCACCACCGTTCCTACAGACCCCCCCACCCCCTCGCGCCATGCGTAGCCGGATCCTTCTTCAACTCCAGATCTCATCTCACGTTTGACGCCATGGAGCACGACGCTGCAGCAACACGGCCTCCCCATTAGCCCCTGCGAACCCGAGCCGCCACACCAACGCCAACCCACTGCCGACCATCGCCTCGCATCCCCATGGCCCCGTGTTGTGCCTCCGCTAAGCCACCGCCTTCCTCTGCTCGAGACCTTCCCATCTTGCCTTACTCCTCTCCGGCCGTCACTGAGTTCGGCGGGCCGTGGCAGGGAGGCTGGGGAATAGCTGCTTGTACGGGCAGTGGGCATTCTCGGTCCTGGAGGAGAAAAAAGTTGTTGCGGCTGTCGTGCACAATGGAGGCTGGATATGGCGGTCGGCGGATGGGATGCAACGACTGGCAGGGGCAGAATCTTCGGCGGCCGGCGCTCGGGCATTGGATTCTACTTGTGCGTTAGAGTCAGTTCGCATGCCGACTGGACAGTGCGCTCGCTGGTTCTGTAGTTACTCTGTAGTTCCCTGCTACCAGGGATCGAAGTTGGAAGCTCAATGTAAGTTTCCCACTTACCTTATTTACTTGTGATGTTTTTTCCATGCGTGATTCTTTGGGACATAGCAATTTTTACTAAAACAAGCTTTATTTGCACAAGAATCTGAACAATTTCCTGGTCTGGTCTGAAAGATACATGTTTGGGTAGATAGGTTTCAGTGATTGAAAATATTTCATGTTATTATTGGTGAATTAGTTCATGGAGAAATAAAACTGGAAGATCAGGAAAAAATTTGCTATCAATTTTTGATTTGATACTCTGATGTATTCTGTTGTCGACAAAATTATATAGTCAAACGAGGCGTGTAGCACAGGTATTCAGTCTAGAATGATTTTTTGGTGATGATAATCATGAATTCTCTTGGGTTCTTTCCTGATACTTGGCAGTTGTAGAATATCATATCCACTATTTCTTTGAAATATGACATCTCCATTGTTGAAAGTGCAACTATCCCTAGGTGGTTTTGGTAATTCATAACAATATATAGCTCATTGAGCTAATGCTATTCCAAGATAATTATTTCAGGAAAGCTCAATGATTGGCATGGCATGGATGTGAAAGTGGAACCCTCAAAATGCTAAGGACAAAGGATTGGCTCAAGCTCAAAAAGCTCAAGACTCTTCATGTTATATTTTAGTGATCCAAGATCACATTGAGTTCATAGGAAAAGCCAATACTATTAAGGAGGGATGAGGTGTTGCTTAATGAGCCTCTTGCTTCATGTGCTTAGTGATATGCTCCAAAACCCTCAACTACTTTCCCACTTCCACATATGACCTAAACCCTAAGCCAAACTCGGTCCTACCGATTTTTCCTATCCGGCGCCACCGAGTTTCACTTGTCATTAGCCACTGCCAAACCCTAGCAATTCGGTCCTACCGATAGGGATCTCGGTCTCACCGAGATGGGGTTGCAAACTCTCTGTTTCCCTTTCGTAACTTTTCGGTCCCACCGAAAGAGCAAATCGGTCCCACCGAGATTGCAATGTAAACTCAGTGTTTCCCCTTTGTAACTTTTCGGTCTCACCGAGTTCCACTCGGTCTCACCGAAAGAGCAAATCGGTCCCACCGAGTTTGCCTGACCAACTCTCTGGTTAGCTAATTACCAAATTCGGTCTCACCGAGTTTGTGTAATCGGTCTCACCAAGATTACATTATGCCCAAACCCTAACCATATCGGTCCTACCGAGTTGCATGTCAGTCCCACCGAAAATCACTAGCGGTCACTAGGTTTACATTTTCGGTCCGACCGAGCTTATTGATTCGGTCCCACCGAGATTGGAAAATTGTGTAATGGTTGGATTTTGTGTGGAGGCTATATATACCCCTCCACCTTCTTTTCATTTGATGAGAGAGCCATCAGAACAAACACACCATTCCAACTCATATGTTCTGAGAGAGAACCACCTACTCATGTGTTGAGACCAAGACATGCCATTCCTACCATATGAATCTTGATCTCTAGCCTTCCCAAGTTGCTTTCCACTCAAATCTTCTTTACACCAAATCCAAATCCTATGAGAGAGAGTTGAGTGTTGGGGAGACTATCATTTGAAGCACAAGAGCAAGGAGTTCATTACCTACACACCATTTGTTACTTCTTGGAGAGTGGTGTCTCCTAGATTGGCTAGGTGTCACTTGGGAGCCTCCGACAAGATTGTGGAGTTGAACCAAGGAGTTTGTAAGGGCAAGGAGATCGCCTACTTCGTGAAGATCTACCGCTAGTGAGGCAAGTCCTGTGTGGGCGATGGCCATGGTGGGATGGACAAGGTTGCTTCTTCGTGGACCCTTTGTGGGTGGTTGCTTCTTCATGGACCCTTCGTGGGTGGAGCCCTGTGTGGACTCGTGCAACCGTTGCCCTTGGGTGGAGCCCTATGTGGACTCGCGCAACCGTTACCCTTCGTGGGTTGAAGTCTCCATCAACGTGGATGTAGAATAGCACCACCTATCCGAACCACGGGAAAAACATCAGTGTCTCCAATAGCGTTTGAATTCTCCAAACCCTTGCCTTTACATTCTTGCAAGTTGCATGCTTTACTTTCCGCTGCCAATATACTCTTTGCATGCTTGCTTGAATTATGTGATGATTGCTTGACTTGTCCTAAATTAGCTAAAATCTGCCAAGAACTAAAATTGGGAAAAGGTTAACTTTTATTTGGTCAAGTAGTCTAATCACCCCCCCTCTAGACATACTTTCGATCCTACAAGTGGTATCAGAGTTTTGGTCTCCATTTGCTTGATCTCCATAGCTTTTGGTGGTCATAGCCTTGGTTTCACAACCTAGGAGAGTATGGCGTCTAGCGAGGGAAATTATCACCGTAGAGGTCCTTACTTTGATGGTACTAATTTTGCTAGTTGGAAGCATAAAATGAAAATGCATATTCTTGGACATAACCCCGCTGTTTGGGCTATTGTGTGTGTTGGTTTGCAAGGTGACTTCTTTGATGGGAGAGAACCAAACCGTGAAGCTACCGCGGATGAGTTGAAGATGTTGCAATACAATGCTCAAGCTTGTGATATTCTCTTCAACGGATTGTGCCCCGAAGAATTCAACAAAATCAGCCGCCTTGAGAATGCAAAGGAAATTTGGGACACTTTGATTGATATGCACGAAGGTACCGACTCCGTCAAGGAATCCAAGTTGGATGTGCTTCAAAGCCAACTTGACAAGTTCAATATGAAGGATGGTGAAGGTGTCGCTGAAATGTACTCTAGGCTTGCTCTCATCACAAATGAGATTGCCGGCTTAGGAAGTGAAGAGATGACCGATAGATTCATCATCAAGAAGATCCTAAGAGCCTTGGATGGAAAATATGATACCGTGTGCACATTGATCCAATTGATGCCCAATTACAAAGATCTCAAGCCAACGGAGGTGATTGGAAGAATTGTTGCTCATGAGATGTCACTTAATGATAAAGAGGAACTTCACAACAAATCAAGTGGTGCCTATAAAGCCTCATGTGAAGCCCCTACATCATCAAGTGAGAAACAAGACTTCAATGAAGAATTGAGCTTAATGGTGAAGAACTTCAACAAGTTCTACAAGAGTAGAAGCAAAGATAGAAGCTCCAAGTCAAGGTCCTACAATGACAAAAGATCTTCTAGTCGAGAGCGAAACTGTTACAATTGTGGAAGACCCGGACACTATTCCAATGAGTGTACGGCTCCCTACAAGAGAAGAGAAGATTCTCCAAAAAGAAGAAGCAAAGGGTCACCACCAAGAGAGAGAAGGAGTAGAGATGATCGTTATGAACGAAGATACTCATGGAGAATCAAGGATTCGGAAAGGAAGGAAAAATCATCAAGGAGCTACACAAAACAAAGACATCAAGCTCATGTTGGTGAATGGGTATCCGGCTCCGACTCCGACAGCCACTCCGAGAGAAGTTATCACTCCGACTCCGAAGATACTCAAGATGAAGGTGTTGCCGGTCTAGCACTTGTGTCAACCAACTCCTACGACATATTTGACTCACCAAATGAAGGAATTGGAAGATGCTTCATGGCCAAAGGTCCTAAGGTAACACACCCCGAGTATGTTGATTTCAATAGTGATGAAGATGACTTGTTAGGTGATGATTTGCTTGGTGACAACTCTAGTGATGAATACTATGATGAAAGACCAATTAATCATGCTAATCAAGATAAAACGAATGACAATGATAAGGAGAAGATTGAGGCTCTAACTAAAGAACTAAAAACTCTTAAGTTAGCTCATGACACTATCTTCGAAGATCATCGAGAACTTTTAAGAGCTCATGAGAAACTACGCTTTGAAAAGCTCAATCTTGAGAAAGAGCATGAGTTCTTAAAGGCAATCAATGATGATCTCCGCAAGAAAAGATCTTCTTACATTGCCAAGCGTTTACTCTTATCCACTTACATGCCTCAAGTCAAGTCTAACAAGAAAGATTCTTCCTCTAGTAGTAACAATGATCATGCTAAATCCAATATTGTTACTTCTAGTAGCTCTCTTGATTCCACTAATGATTCTCTTAGCCAAGTTACACTTGAGCAAGAAAATAGTTTATTGAAGGGAATTATAGAGAAAGGAGTGTACAAAAGCCTTGCTGGGAGTAAGCAATTTGAGGAAATTGTGCGCAAGCAAGGAATGCACCGGAAGAATCAAGGTGTTGGTTTTGAACGAAAGTTCAATGCCAATGGAGTTGAGTGGGAAGAAGATCAATACCCCAAGACAAAGTTTGTCCCTCAACAAGAGAAGTATACTTCTTTCAAGGGGACACAAGCTCAATATGATCTTCCACCACAAGACTACGAGCAAAAAGGCAAGGACAAGCTTCAAGAGGAAATTGATGCATTTGAAGAAGCTCCTAAGACCTTAGTCAAGTGGGTTCCCAAGACTACTTCAAGTTCCACTTCATCAAGTACGACTACAACTCCAAGGATTCCCATCAAGATGATGTGGATCCAAAAGAAGAAGAACTAGAGAGTTCTTGAGGGTGACTCCGCCAACATACTTCACTCTTATCATTTTGGCAAGAACAAGTGCAATCAACTTCCACATCTTGCACTAGTTTAAGGAGTCACAAACCCTCTTGTTGGTAAGACAAGGGACAAGGTAACCTAAAAGTTTTCATGGACATCATCTTTTGTGTGCATCACTCTATGTCCATGGATATCCTTGTTTGTTCCTTGTGGGACTAACCCATGTAGGTATTGAAAGTGCAATTCACTCAAATGGATAGCTCCAAGAGATCTACATCAACATTGAGCATCCACATCTTCAATATCTACATGAAGTCATCATCGACAAAACCCAAGGTTAGTTCATCCCTCTTCGGGGGGATACCACATCTAGGGGGAGCTTTACTCTAAGACTTGAGCTAAAGCAACTCTAAAGATGTGAACACAACAATGCTTTATGTAAAAGTGGTAACCCCACTTGAGCTTAAACGATGAGTATGACCTATGATCAAGTGTTCTCACTTGACTCCTAAGTCAATATACTCATATATAAATGACCTAGTCATCGCAAATTGCTTGATAGATGCTAGAATTGGTTGTGCATGCCTTGCCACATATTTCATTTGCCATCTTATTGTGTGAGCATGCTGATTGCATATTTTACTCATTCGAGGACATCCACTTGTTGTTTTGATTGTTCGGCTTTATTTCTTTTTGCCAAGTGGATGGACAAGAATGCCTAAGAACCTCCTCTAGCTATCTATGCTTTTCTCGTCTCAAACTCTATTCATGCTGCATCACAAAATTTGATCAAGTCAGATTCGAACCACTCTGTGTGAGGAGCGCTCGGAGTCCCCGATTCGTCATAGACTTAAACTTCCAAAACCTCTTTATGATTCTCGGTCTGACCGATACTCCACTTTCGGTCCTACCGAGATCATTAAGTTGATCTAGGTTTTCGATCTCAGTGCAACCGATTTGAACTTTTCGGTCACACCAAGTTTCAGTAACTGCACGCAGTTATGAATCTCGGTGCCACCGAGTTGTTCCACTCGGTCACACCGACAGGGTCGGGCTATATATAGTCACGGGCAAAATTTGGAAATTTCTCTAAACCCCTTCGCCCGCGCGATAGCCTGCTCTGCCCTCGTGGTCTCCGGATCGTCTTCTCGCCGCCAGCCGCCTCCAGTCGCTGGTCTCCGTCGCCGTCAATGGGAATTCTGCCCCGCCGTTGCCGCCGTAGCAAGTCCCCGCCGAACTAGGGTATGGACTTGATCTTTGTGCTATTCCTCAATCTGATTCCTAGCACATTGTGATCATATTGATTCTAGTCACGTTTGATAAACTTCTATCCAGTCAAAACACTCGTAGATTAGGTTTGATTTGAAAATTCTAGGTTTAGGTTTCCGCCGAAACTATCTCGGACCCACCGATTTGGCTTATGCCATTGCACAAGTGAGACTCGGTCTGACCGAGAATTACTTATCGGTGTGACCGATTTTTGAACTCAGTGAAACCCTAGCAGTCTCGGTGCCACCGAACTGTGACTCGGTCCTACCGAGTTCACTAGTTTAGGTTCCAAAACTGCTTCGGTATCACCGAATTTGAAAATCGGTAGATCCGAGATGATTTCAGTGGGAAACTAAAACTAAGTTTTTGGATCATTCTTTTGCAAAAATCTCTGCATTTTGTGATGCTCATCCACTCTATCTCTTCTATAATCCATTCACAGGGTCAACAGTCAGTTTGCAGCATGTCTGATCAAAGTGATAGCCAAAATATGTCAGAGCAGCAAGTGGTGATGAGCGAGGGCACTAGTCCCTCCAGTTCATCTGATGAAGGCAGCAGGAGCACTCCTAGTAACTTGCCAAAGGCTGCCACGAGACAAAGGAAGAAGAGGACTTCAGATTCCGAAGATGAGGACTATGTGGCAGAGGAAGAGGCCACTTCCAAGAGAGTTGAGCCAGCTCAAGGCACTAAGCCAGGCCTGAAAATCAAAAGGCCAGCAGGCAGGCAGCCCATGTCAAAGGCAAGAGCCTCAACTGAGAAGCCCACTCCCCAAGAACCAGTTGCAGCTGAGGGCAAGAAAAGGAAGGAAAGGGTGAAGAAGACTGTTGCTAGAGTGCTTGGCAAAGCTTCCATCATGGAAGAGGAAGAAGAAGAAGAGGCAGCTGCACCAGCGCCCAAGGCACCCAAGCTTATGGGAGATGCCATAAAATCAAGGGGAGCTGCTTCCAAGGCCAAGTCAGCTCCAAAGCCAAAGCCCAAGAGGAATACACGGAGCATCCCTGCAGCTGAGAAGAACAAGGCCCTAGTGCCTGAGACTGTTGCTGAAGAAGAAGAAGAAAATGTCCTAAGAAAGCTAAAGCCCAAGATCCCAGACCACAACGATGCTCATCCTGTGGCTGAGGACATGAAGCTCAGGGAGATTCAGGGCTAAGGAAATGGAGAGAAGCAGACCCATATGCTTCAAGAAGAAGGACAACAGTGGACTACAGGTTTCACACCAAGGAGCAGCAAGATTTCTATGAGACTGTGCTGTTAGATAAGAAGCCCATTGTCTGTGATATGCGTTGGGTTGATTGGACATACATCAAGGACAATGAGGAGCACTATCCTGGAGTGCAAGACAGCTTCATAGCTTGTGGAGTAGCTGACTTTGTTGGGCAGAAGCTCACAAAGTGGAACGAGGAACTCATCATGCAGTTCTACTCCACGGCTCACTTTTATCCAGATGGGAGGATCACATGGATGTCTGAGGGTACAAGGTACCAATCTACAATGGCTGAGTGGGCACAGATCATTAATGCCCCAGAGGAGCAAGATGAAGACTTGGATATCTATGCCAAGAAGAAGATGAACCACAACTCCATGTCCAATATGTACAAGGAAATTCCCAATGAAGCTCTTGACACCTTCAAGTTTGGCTCTGTGCATTACCTTCTGTCAGGACTGCCTACGATCAATTGGATACTAAGGCACACCTTACTGCCCAAGTCTGGAGATCACAAGATGATCAGAGGCCATGCTATCAACTTGCTACATGTGTTTGATGTGCCTCAGAAGTTCAAGGTGATGAGCCTCATAGTGGAAACAATCAAGAGGACTGCAGCAGATCAGAAGAGGAGCTGCGGATATGCTCCTCAAATTCAGGAGCTCATCAACTCCAAGATGGGCACGGTCATATATCTATTGGACAAGGAACACCTGCCCATCCGTCCAGATTTTGAGAACAATGAAGTTGTGATGACTGAGAACGAGCCATCGTCTGCACAAGCATATGCAAAGAAGGAGAAGGCGAGGAAGGAGAAAGCTGCCAAGATGCCTACTCAAGAGGAGGCATCTGAATACTTCTTGAAGACCAAACAAGAGCAGCTTGGTTACTTGATTGCATCCACGCTGAGGATTGAGCAAAGTCTGGCCACCCTTACTCAAAATCAGCAGAGCCTAGAGAGAATCATGGAACATAACTTCTATGACTTTGATGTCAAGGTAACGGAAGTTCAGTCTGTAGTGGAGCAGCTCCAGGAGGACATGCAGGAGAGGAGAGGCATAACTACTACTCATGCCTTTTCCAGAGTGCCACGAGGCCCGAGGTCATCTGCCGTGCCAGTTGCTGACACAAGAGCCACCACTTCAGCACCAGCTACAACCTCAGCTCCAGCATCTACTTCAGCTCCAACTCCAGCGACTACTTCAGCATCTACCGAAGCCTTCGTCCTTGGAGTGATCCGGACTCCACCACCACCTGAAGATCAAGCCTGAGCGTCGATCTAGTGCTATGCATTTTCTAGGAACTTTTTGGTAACTTGTTGCCAAAGGGGGAGAAGATGTATAGATCATAGGCTTCGAGAGAGAGAGAGAGTGTTGTTTTTCTCTCTTGCTTTATTTGGTGGTTTTTTGAACGTGTTTGCTTTTGAGTGCTTGGATACTACGTCATTATTTGTGAGACATTGATGATCATGTGTTTGATCATAAGCTACACTTAATGCTTGCTTAATGCTATTATTTTATTTATCTTATGTGATCATTCACTTTTCTTGGTGATGAGTGCATGTATTTCATTATTATCTTTGTGAGCGCTCCACCAAGATGTATGTGACATGGAAGAGTAACCCATGACTCTAACTCTTTGTGCATTTGCAGTCCAAAGAAAATTTTAAATATGCACAAATTTAGGGGGAGCTCTTACTTATCACATACTTCTCAAAGCGACGATATATTTCATTCTTATTATCATTTGTCGAAGCTTTGATCTATATGTTGTCATCAATTACCAAAAAGGGGGAGATTGAAAGTGCAACTATCCCTAGGTGGTTTTGGTAATTCATAACAACATATAGCTCATTGAGCTAATGCTATTCCAAGATGATTATTTCAGGAAAGCTCAATGATTGGCATGGCATGGATGTGAAAGTGGAACCCTCAAAATGCTAAGGACAAAGGATTGGCTCAAGCTCAAAAAGCTCAAGACTCTTCATTTTATATTTTAGTGATCCAAGATCACATTGAGTCCATAGGAAAAGCCAATACTATTAAGGAGGGATGAGGTGTTGCTTAATGAGCCTCTTGCTTCATGTGCTTAGTGATATGCTCCAAAACCCTCAACTACTTTCCCACTTCCACATATGATCTAAACCCTAAGCCAAACTCGGTCCTACCGATTTTTCCTATCCGGCGCCACCGAGTTTCACTTGTCATTAGCCACTGCCAAACCCTAGCAATTCGGTCCTACCGATAGGGATCTCGGTCTCACCGAGATGGGGTTGCAAACTCTCTGTTTCCCTTTCGTAACTTTTCGGTCCCACCGAAAGAGCGAATCGGTCCCACCGAGATTGCAATGTAAACTCAGTGTTTCCCCTTTGTAACTTTTCGGTCTCACCGAGTTCCACTCGGTCTCACTGAAAGAGCAAATTGGTCCCACCGAGTTCTCCTGACCAACTCTCTGGTTAGCTAATTACCAAATTCGGTCTCACCGAGTTTGTGTAATCGGTCTCAGCGAGATTACGTTATGCCCAAACCCTAACCATATCGGTCCTACCGAGTTGCATGTCAGTCCCACCAAAAATCACTAACGGTCACTAGGTTTACATTTTCGGTCCGACCAAGCTTATTGATTCGGTCCCATCGAGATTGGAAAACTATGTAACGGTTGGATTTTGTGTGGAGGCTATATATACCCCTCCACCTTCTTTTCATTTGATGAGAGAGCCATCAGAACACACACACCATTCCAACTCATATGTTCTGAGAGAGAACCACCTACTCATGTGTTGAGACCAAGACATGACATTCCTACCATATGAATCTTGATCTCTAGCCTTCCCAAGTTGCTTTCCACTCAAATCTTCTTTACACCAAATCCAAATCCTATGAGAGAGAGTTGAGTGTTGGGGAGACTATCATTTGAAGCACAAGAGCAAGGAGTTCATTACCTACACACCATTTGTTACTTCTTGGAGAGTGGTGTCTCCTAGATTGGCTAGGTGTCACTTGGGAGCCTCCGACAAGATTGTGGAGTTGAACCAAGGAGTTTGTAAGGGCAAGGAGATCGCCTACTTCATGAAGATCTACCGCTAGTGAGGCAAGTCCTGTGTGGGCGATGGCCATGGTGGGATAGACAAGGTTGCTTCTTCATGGACCCTTTGTGGGTGGTTGCTTCTTCGTGGACCCTTCATGGGTGGAGCCCTGTGTGGACTCGCGCAACCGTTGCCCTTGGGTGGAGCCCTGTGTGGACTCGCTCAATCGTTACCCTTCGTGGGTTGAAGTCTCCATCAACGTGGATGTAGAATAGCACCACCTATCCGAACCACGGGAAAAACATCCGTGTCTCCAATAGCGTTTGAATTCTCCAAACCCTTCCCTTTACATTCTTGCAAGTTGCATGCTTTACTTTCCGCTGCCAATATACTCTTTGCATGCTTGCTTGAATTATGTGATGATTGCTTGACTTGTTCTAAATTAGCTAAAATCTGCCAAGAACTAAAATTGGGAAAAGGTTAACTTTTATTTGGTCAAGTAGTCTAATCACCCCCCCTCTAGACATACTTTCGATCCTACAATTGTTATTGTAGAATATCATATCCATTATTTATTTGAAATATGGCATCTCCATTTTTACTACTGGAGCTGAAAAATATATTTCACAACTACCTAAATAAATCTATTTTGACATTTATTACCGACTTTTTGACTCCCAGGTCCAAAGAATTTTTTTTTGCAAGTGCAACCTTATGTGTGAATGTACAAAACATTTGTAGGTTAACCAATAGAAATGATCAGCAAAAGTATTTCATCATACAAAGCAGCCATGTGACAATATCTAGATTTTTCGTCATCAAACATCTTCCTTCGACACATCATAGCTTCGTCAAACATTGAAGAAAGGTCTTATTTTGTGATTTCACATTCCACGTGGCTGTAAGTGTTTATTAATGCTAGCAAGTAATTAAAGCCTTGACTTGCTCTTGCCAACTGGGTGAAGAATCATTATGAGAAACAACCAGATCACTCCACTAGGTTGAAATTAAAATATCCAGTAGCTTATGCAGCCTATAATTAGCTTTTCAAGATTATTAGATGATTTCTGTCAACATGAATACATGGATACTCCACTATCTACAGTTTTGTAATTTTTGCTCCCTGTTTGATTCAACTCCATGTTGATTGCATCTTCAAACAATCCAAAATATTGTTCGAACAAACTAACTCTTGGAGGCTTAACTTTTATTCTTGTTGTAATTGCAGAAAATGGATGACAAAGCTAAATTGACCATTGTAGAGGATTTTGATAACCGATCTTAAAAAAAGAAAAATGTTCTGAATCAGGTGTACTGCTCTAAATTGTCAAAATGATCAGGTGTCCTGCTATATGAACCTCCAGGCATTGGGAAGGTAAGTGTACTGAGTTTTATACTTTGTCTGAATTGAGTTTTCATTCCCATTTTCCAGAAGTTAGTTGTATTCAATAGCAACATATACATGCTCACTAGGATGTGTTTCTTGTGAATTTTTTGACATTACTGGCGAATGCGGTAGTAAATGAGTGCTCATTAAACTTTCTTAACGTAAAAGGTACAGAACTGATAAACATGTAGTATGTTGGAAAATCAGAGAAGAAATATCAGGGACATCTTTGATAAGGTATATCCATCTGCACAAGCTATGTAATTGCCATGAAATATGCACATATACCCAGGTTTTCAGTTTTCACTATCAATTTTAGGTTAGATCAGCACACCCATGAGTAATTTTCTTTGATCAGCTTGATCCTCTCTGCTCCTACACGAGGGTCCTCTGCAGATTCTGGAGGTGTGATGGATATAGTAGTTTCTCAGGTATAATTAACGGCATAAATGAGGTGGTGACTGTTGTCTTAGTTTTCCCTCTCTTTTTTTACTTGCGCCTCAGTTTCCCTCTTATTTTCATTGTTTAAATGTTAGATTAAGCTAATTCAGTTTCCTTTTTCTCTCTTTACTAGCACAAATGCCTGACGGAGATGCATATGTTTGGCATTCTATCAGTAAACATACACTTGTGCTAGCTTGCAGTACTACTACATTTTGTGATTGTGTAGTATCCACACCACTACTAATCATCAAGTCCGTTGCCTTGTCATGTAATTGTGTCAAATGCACACCAATACTAATGCTCTATGCTCTTGCCTCAGAGCACGTGTTGTGCTTTGCATCATCTAACAAATATGTAAACTATGTAAGTATAAACAGAATTTAGCATCGTGATCCAATAGTGGACTAATGTATGTATTTGGTATGCTTGCAACTGCTTATTTATTACTTGAACCAGAAATACCAATAAGTTACTATTGAAAATTCAAATATGCTATCAGAAATATGAAAACACACACGCACTGGTCTCAACTATCTCAACTGCTCTGCTGCCACCGCCCTCCCCTAAGAGCATGCAACCCTACAGCAGAGCGGGTTCTGCACCTCCAGCACTCAACCCTAAGACGGATCTGGTTCTGCATCCCATCATTTTCTCCCATTGCAATGCACGGGCTCAAATTGACTTTGTTTACCAGTTCAGTTTTGTAGTGACTCTTCTCGTGATCACATCTGTTGTTTATTCCATGAAAGAAACATGTATGCAATTTTTGGGTTTGTCGGGAAGTTTGTAGGATATTGTAGGAATCGATCACGAACTTGATGCCATATCCAAGAAAGGTGAGGCTGCTTTGGGAGGGCATGCGTGAGCTTAGCTGGTTGATTAGCCGACTTTTCATTTGTATCACTACCTCTGGCTTGATCTGCGTACATAGATGTATGATGTGGATGTAAAATCTAAGTTTTAGTATCGTTCTTAATTCACAAGAGCAAATAGGAGAATACATTGTCACAAATTGTACTACCCTGCTGAGTGTTTTCCTAATAAATCTCAGTTTGTTCTTAATGGGCAGATGATGATTTTTTGTAGTAATATGTATTGAAGATTTATAGATGGAAATGTGCATATAATTAGGTGATGTGTTAACAGTTTAGATTTTTGTTGCAAATAATTATGTTTCATCTTTTTTTTCATCTATTACAAATTTGAAGGTTGAAATTATACAAATTTTACCGAACTAAGAAATATTGGTTGTGAGAAAATTTTCATTATGTAACAATGCACAAACATCAGGAAGTAATTCGTGGAAGGCAGCCCTCACAGTCTAGCTCGACAAGATTAGTTTTTTAAGTTATAAACGTTCTCTTGTGCCGTTATGGTTCAATGGCAGTGCAGTGGCTGAGTTCATCACCTTAGATTGACCTTGTTCAGATGCGTCGTGACAAGGTGAATGGCCTACGTTGGTGATGGCGGAAAGGATGATTACTACGAGACAGATGGGTCACCGTGTTCAAGTGGATGATGCAGATTTTGTGTGATGACGGGTTGTGATGTTTTCACTTGTCCCCGTTGCAACGCACGTGCACATTTGCTAGTATATATAAAGAAAGAGGGAGACATTTAGGGGCGAATCCGTTCCTCCAAATAAATCGAGCGGTCGAGAAAATAGACTAGGAAGTCCAATTAACAAAACGGAGACATTTTGTAGATGTTTGGGGATGATCCGAACACAACGGTGACGACTGCCCAGATCGGGTCCGGGACAGCTTTCGGACGCGCGCGCGAGGAGGTCCGTGGACTGACGAGAGAGCCTAGGTTAGGCCTGGCGGTAGGTAGAGGACTGTGCAGAAGGTCTCAGGCTGAGAGAAGAGAAGAGAGGCCCGTCGATTGTTTCCGGAGACCGAAAACGTCCGACGTTTGACCGACTATATTGTCGCGATAGTTAATCGTTGGGGCGTCAAACGAACTCCGAATGCAATGAAACTTGACAGGCGGTCTACCTACACTAAAATAAGACCGCACGCCAACTTTCAACCCATTCCGAGAACATTTTCCGGCCACTTATAAAAATAATATCTCGGACGTGCTGCGGGCGCGTTCAAGTGTGTCTGGGCTCAGAACGGACAACAGACGGAACTGGGGGAACCCGGACGGATGCAAGTTTTGAAAACATGCAGATGCAATGCGGATGATGACATGCTAAGATGCAACACGCAAGCGAATGACAAGGCAACAACAGCGAATAACTGGAAGACACCTGGCGCAACGGTCTCGGGGCGTCACAACACTCCACCACTACGAGAGGATCTCGTCCCGAGATCTAGAATGATACCGGAGGGAAAAAAGGAAGAGAAAGAGAAGAGGTAAAACTAAGTTTCTTCTTTGACAAACGAATGAAACCAAAGGACCTTGCGAGGTTAAGCCATTTCGAGAAAAGAAATACAACGGAGATGAACGAAGTTGAAAGCACTCCGTTAAGAAAGAGGAACGAGGAAGAACAAAGTTGAAAGCACACCGATAGGGAAGAGTAATAAGGAAGAACAAATCCGGACAGCACTCCAGTTGAAAAGAGATGCAAAGCTTGATAAGGCGAAAAGAACTTGAGCAAAGGAGCACAATACTCCGGTTAAAACAAGATATGGAAGGAATAAGAATGATATAATTTGGACAGCACTCCGCCTGTAAATGGAAGGAATTGAACTTGACAAG
The DNA here is from genome assembly GCF_002162155.2 of Triticum dicoccoides. Lineage (NCBI taxonomy): Eukaryota > Viridiplantae > Streptophyta > Magnoliopsida > Poales > Poaceae > Triticum > Triticum dicoccoides. The sequence goes on along the minus strand of NC_041392.1, from coordinate 112,537,114 downwards.
ATGAGAGGATACTTGAAAAGAGGACACGACACTCCAGTTAAAAGGATAAGCACGAAAAGAACATGATCCTGACAATCCGAGATGATGAGTGAAAAGAGCAACACCTCAATGCCTCCGTAAGAGATAAAAGAATGGAATCAAAAGAACGGAGAAGAAAACAACATCTTCTACCTCAAATGAGCTTGAAAGCATCTTTAGGAGAAGGGTCAAACGGAATTGTTGGAAAACCAACAACGAAAAGGACAAGCTTGATATGTACTTATAGAAGACATCTCAAAATTATGAGGTGACAACTTGCCACTCACGGAATAGATTGATTGGATTGATATTACAAGGAGACGAGAAACTATTTCACCGGGAGGATAAATGAAGAACTTGGGTCATTTATGAGCACCATAGATAGCAACAGTCCTTAGGGAAGGCTTTAGGAGAAATATAACCCAAGATAATTCCAATGAAGAGGTTTATGGATTTAAAATATGTCATTCTTAACAACATGTGAATCATGGAATTTGAACTCAAATTATCAAGAATGACATAATACCACCTCTAATGATACGTAAGAAAGAATTGCACTCCGGATTACAAGATGAAGAATGCTTGAGCTCCTTAAAAAGAATCTCGATGAAAAACTTGGAGAAGGAATTAAATCCTTTATGAACCATCATCCAGATCCTCCATGAGGAACTCCGGTAAGAAAAGAATGATCAAACGAACGGAAGGATGAAAGAATAAGGTTGAAGCCTTGCAATGATTAAAAGGAGCTTCGCGACGAGATAAAGCGGAAAAGCTTGGAACTCCCGAAAGAAAGATGAGCACTTGAAACCAAGAATTTGACGAGCCTCCGGAATAAGGAATTAATCACTTAGATAAAACACGAATAAGAATTATGTTATGCGTATCCTTCACCAAATTAGATTGATGACAAGCAATGGATTGCATACACTCATTCTCGTAGAAAGGATTAAGATAAATATAGCGTAAACTTGGGAAAATCTTCTATGAACCACCGGTAGGATTGAAAGAACGAATGGATTGATAAGATAAAGAAGGAAGAGAAATCTTAAACGAACCACCGTAAGGATTGGAAAGAACGAATAAAAGATAACGAATCACCGGGAAGAATTTGCAAATGAACGAAGATGCTTGAGAGAATCTAGATACATGAGAACGAAGGGATCATGAACTGATTAGATATCACTTGAACGAAGCACCGGTAAGATTTGGAGAACCATAGCTGAAAGCTGAGAATGAATAAATCTTAGATGATGGGCTCCGGATAACAAACTGAGAAGACTCTTGAATTGCTCCGGATGGGTGAAAAGAATTCTCACAATCGAAAATAATTATGAGAGGATGACAATAAGCTAGAACCATGAATCTCTGAGAGAGCGGATAAGATATGAAGGAAAAACTCTTCTTCGGTCATCAAAATCTGAGAATTACGACAAGAAACACCACCAAATTGTTGAGATACTCCAGAATAAAGAAGAATGGAAAAGTTGAACCAACGATGAAAAGAATTTGGAAGATCTTGGAGAAATACATATGACCGACGATGAATCATTCTTACGTCAAACTTTGAGATGAATTTGAAAATAGCTCCGGTAAAATTAGAAGAGTCAGGTAAGATCCTGGAAAAAGACCTGTGGCTTAGGGCCCACTGAAAAGAAACACCGTTGAACGATTACTTGAAAAGAAGATTGCACCGGTTGATTTAAACGGCTTGAATGAGATAACCACCTCGAAATAGGTTTAACGGATCTTGACTGAAAAGACGAGCCTTCTGAGATATCTTGAGCACTCCGGAACAAATGAATATCAAGAAGTGAATTATTATGAGGTGCACCGGTATGAGAAGGCATTAGAAACGAGGAAAGGATAAGATCCATAAAGCTTGAATTAAATCCACCGGAGAAGAAAAGATCGAAGAATACAACACTTGAAGCTCCGTTAGAATCTTCATGAGAATCACCGGATAAGAACATTGAACAAGAATGAAAAGTCTTCACATCCATAAGATGGATACTTGATTGAGAAATCTGAGTTCTTGTAGAAGAAAAAGGTGGGTGGGCGGGAAAAACAAAGGCAACTTGGAGACGGATGAAACAAACACCGTTCAGAAGAAACTGATACTTGATCTTGTGGATGTTGAAATGATCGGATCCACTTGAAGAGAAACACACCGGTGAAAAGGATTGATATGACAATCTCGATTATCGAGAAGGCTTACTATTCACATTGGAGTATGAGAACACCGCTTAGGCAAGGTATGGAATCAAGATTTGACTTCGAAGCAACTCGAATACCACAGCTCAAAACAAAACAAAGGATTGGCTTGCAGAATAAGCCGGAACAAACATATGATAGAGATTTCGTCCGAAGTTTTCGTGGTGGGGCCTACATGGGCTCGATCGTACAACACCATCATGTACAAGGCAGTGCACATGCCATACGAAGCGTCCCCGAGTCGGCATAGCCAAGGACTCTTTAAGACACAACGAGACCACTGTAAAACCAACCGTGGATAGGCGGACCACTAGACGTCGAACCCCAATTTCATATCATACATCTGTCGGAAAGAAATCCTAAGAGCTACTTGAATTCCCACTTATAAACTCCCGAAACTTTCCGGTTATGCAATCAGGTGTTGGGGATACAGGGGAAGCATAATATCTCACCCAAAACTAACAAATCCTACATCCAGCTGTATCCATCCTTCAACACATAACCAAGAAACCTTCGGAAATCGTTTACCTCAACCTTTGAAAAGCATCCGTTATACGAGTTATGGCAATACTCCCAAAATCCCGCCCCAGTACTGGGTGGCGTCGAGGTTATCTCACTAACAACTGCATAAAAGATATTTTCAATGTCGGCGAAACTCAGGTATTCCATAACTACAATGATAAAATTATGACGATAACACCTCAGAGCTCAACTCCCCGAGACACTGCCACAACCCCTAAATGTCCGGAGGCACCAAGAACAATGTTCTCGTCACAAAACCATCGGAACGATTCCAAGATACCCGTGTGATCCTAATTTTTTTAGTGAAATTTGAGAAGAGAAGAGTCAAAACTCTACGTCAGCATGCCTCACTAGAGCGACGAAGGGACTGAGGAGTAAAAAGAATCCTACACTCCGATATATATAATCCTAAATGACTCAAAACATTTTTCTAGACTCAACAACGCCAGCGATTCGATCAAGCAGGGGGGGCTCCTAAGGTCGGGGAAGGCTCTGATACCAACTTGTAACGCCCTCGATGCGGCTATACCTCCCACGTGTCAAAACACGACTTAGAGGCATAACCGCATTGAAAGCAATGTCGCAAGTGAGGTAATCTTCACACAACCCATGTAATACATAGGGGAAAGAGATACATAGTTGGCTTACAATCGCCATTTCACACAATACATGAATATAACATTACATCATCCAAATACACACAAGGTCCGACTACGGAACCCAAAATAAAAGAAAACTACCCCAAATGCTACACAGATCCCTGATCGTCCCGACTGGGCTCCACTACTGATCAACTGGAAACGGAACAACAAAACGAACACGATCTTCATCGAGCTCCTCCTTGAGCTCGGTTGCATCACCTGCACGGTATCATCGGCACCTGCAAGCTGGGTTTGGAAGTAAATTGTGAGTCACGGGGACTCAACAATCTCACACCCTCGCGATCAAGACTATTTAAGCTTATAGGTAAGGTAAGGTATGATGTGGAGGTGCAACAAGCGACTAGCATATTTGGTGGCTAACATACGCAAATGAGAGCGAGAAGAGAAGGCAAAAGCACGGTCGAATAACTATGATCAAGAAGTGATCCTAGAACAACCTACGTCAAGCATTACTCAAACACCGTGTTCACTTCCCGGACTCCGCCGAGAAGAGACCATCACGGTTACACAAGCGGTCGATGTATTTTAATTAAGATAAACTTTAGGTTTTCTACAACCGGACATTAACAAATTCCCATCTGCCCATAACCGCGGGCACGACTTTCAAAAGTTCAATCCCTGCAGGGGTGCCCCAACTTAGCCCATCACAAGCTCTCACGGTCAATGATGGATATTCCTTCTCCCAAGACAATCCGATCAGACTCGGCATCCCGGTTACAAGACATCCTCGACAATGGTAAAACAAATCCAGCAACACCACCCGAATGTGCCGACAAATCCCGATAGGAGCTGCACATATCTCGTTCTTAGGGCACACCGGATAAGCAATCCGTACAACTAAAACCAGCCCTTGA